>NW_023270175.1:4593241-4656221 GCF_011800145.1 Mirounga leonina
TTTCTTTCTTTCTTTCTTTCTTTCTTTCTTTCTTTCTTTCTTTCTTTCTTTCTTTCTTTCTTTCTTTTTCTTTCTTTCGATATAGCTATTCTAGTGTGTGTAAAGTGGTATCTCACTATGTTTTTAATTTGCATCTCTCTGATGATTAATTCTGTTGAGCATTTTTTCATGTGCTCATTGGCCATTTGTATGGCTTTTTTGGAGAAATGTCTATTCAGATACTTTGCTCATTTTTAAGTTTGTAGTTTTATTATTAAATTGTAAGAGTTCTTTTTATATTCTAGATTAAATCTCTTAACAGTTAAATGATTTGCAATATTTTCTCCCATTCTGTGGGTTGTCTTTTCACTTTCTTAATGGTATCCTTTGAAACATGAAAGTTTTTTATTTTGATGAAGTACAGTTTATTTACTTTTTTGTCATTGTTGCTGGTGCTTTTGGTATGGTATCTGAGAAAGCTTTGTTTAACCAAAGGTTACAAATATTTTCTCCCAAAATTTTTATAGTTTTAGTTTTTACATTTAAGTCTATAATTTAGATTTATTTTTCGTTTATAGTGTAAGGGTCTAAATTGTTTTTTGGCATAATATAGATATTCAATTAACATAGAACCATTTGTTGCAAGGACTATCCTCCTCCCATTGAGTTGTCCTGGAGCCTTAGTGAAAAATCATTTGATCATAAACATATCGGTTTATTTCTGGGCTCCTAGTTCTATTCCATTGATCTACATGCCTGTCCTTATGCCAATACCACAGTGTCTTGATTACTGTAGTTTTTTTTTTTTCTTTCTCCAAATTTTTATTTAAATTCCAGTTAGTTAATATACAGTAGGAAATGGGAAAAAGAAAGTCTCTTCAACAAATGGTATTGGGAAAACTGGACCATGCAAAAGAATGAAACTGGACTACTTTCTAACACCATACACAAAATAAACTCAAAATAGGCTAAAGACCCAGGGTGCCTGGCTGTCTCAGTTGGGAGAGCATATGACTCTTGATCTCAGGGTTGTGAGTTTGAGCCTCACATTTGGTGTAGAAATTACTTAAAAATAAAATAAAAAGTTTAAAAAATGGATCAAGACCTACATGTGAGATCTGAAACCATAAAATTCCTAGAAGAAAATATAGGTAGTATTCTTTTAAAAAAAGATTTTATTTATTTATTTGAGAGAGAGAAGGGTGAGGGGCAGAAGGAGAAGCAGACTCCCAGCTGAGCAGGGAGCCTGATGTGGGGCTCGATGCGGGGCTTGATCATGGGACTCTGGGATTATGACTTGAGCTGAAGGCAGATGCTTAACCGACTGAGCCAGCCAGGTGCCCCTTTAGGCAGTACTCTTTTTGACATTGCCTACAGAAACATTGTTCTAGGGGTGCTTGGGTGGCTCAATTGTTAAGCATTTGCCTTTGGCTCAGTCATGGTCCCGGGGTCCTGGGATCAAGCCCTACATCGGGCTCCCCGCTCAGCGGGAAGCCTGCTTCTCCCTCTCCCACCCCCCCTGCTTGTGTTCCCTCTCTTGCTGTCTCTCTCTCTCTGTCAAAATAAATAAATAAATAAAATCTTTTAAAAAAAAAGAAACATTGTTCTAGACATGTCTCCTCTGGCAAAGGAAACAAAAGCAAAGTTAAACTATTCAGACAAAATAAAAATAAAAAGCTTTTACACAGTAAAGGAAACAAAACAAAAAGACAACCTACTGAATGGGAGAAGATATTTGCAAATGATGTATTTGATAAGGGGTTAATATACAAAATACATAAAGAATTTATACAACTCAAACCAAAAAACCAAATAATCCAATTTAAAAATGGGCAGAGGACCTGAATAGACATTTTTCCAACGAGGATATACACATGGCCAACAGACATATGAAAAGATGCTCAACATCCCTAATCATTAAGGAAATTCAAATCAAAATAATAATGAGATACTTCACACCTGTCAGAATGGCTAAAATAAAAAACACAAGAAATAACAAATGTTGGCAAGGATGTGGAGGAAAAGGAACCCTTGTGCACTGTTGGTGGGAATGCAAACTGCTGTAGCCACTGTGAAAAACAGTATAGAGGAAAACAACTGGCTATTTACCCAAAGAAAACAAAAACACTAATTCAAAAAGATATATGCACCCATATGTTTATTGCAGCATTATTTACAACAGCCAAGACATGGAAGCAACCCAAACTGTTGATGGATGAATGCATAAAGATGTGGTACATACAATGGAATATTCCTCAGCCATAAAAAAATGAAATCTTGCCAATTGCAACAACACTGATGGATCTAGAGGGTGTAATGCTAAGTGAAATAAATCAGTTAGAGAAAGACAAATACCATATGATTTCACTCATATGAGGAACATAAGAAACAAAACAAATGAACAAAGAAAAAAGACAAAAAGACTCTTAAATATAGAGAACAAACTGGTTGTTGACAGAAGGGAGGTGGGTAGGGGAATGAGTGAAATAAAGAGGATTAAAAGTACATTTATCATGATGTAATGTATAGAATTGTTGAATCATTATACATCATTTATACCTGAATCTAATATAAAACTGTATGTTATTTATACTTGAATAAAAAAATATTGAGACTTACAATCTATTAACATAGAATGTCTCTCCGAGGGGCCCCTGGGTGGCTCAGTTGGTTAAGTGTCTGCCTTTGGCTCAGGTCGTGATCCCAGGGTCCTGGGATTGAGTCCCACATCTGGCTTCCTGCTCAGTGGGAAGTCTGCTTCTCCCTCTCCCTCTGCCCCTGCTCGTGTGCTCTCTCTCTCCTTCCCTCACTCTCTCTCAAATAAATAAAATCTTTTTTTAAAAGAATGTTTCTCCCATTTATTTAGATCTTTTAAAATTTATCTTAGCAATGTTTTGTAGCTTTCAATACACATATTTTGTAATTCTTTTGTTAAATTTGTTTCTAAGTATTTTATTATTTTTGATGTTATTAGAAATGTTTTCCCAATAGTTTTTTCTTCACTGCATTTTTTTAAGATTTTATTTTTAAGTAATTGCAACACCCAACATGGGGCTCGAAATCAAGAGTCTTCTGACTGAGCCAGCCAAGTGCCCCCTTCACTGCAGTTTTTTCATTGTTCACTGCTAGTGTATAGAAATACAATTAATTTTTCTATATGGATCTGGTGTCTTGTGACCTTGTTAAATCCATTTATTAATTTTACTAGTTGTGTATGTGTTTGTATGTATTCCTTAGAATTTTCTTAATATAAGATCGTGTCATTGGCAAACTAAGACAGTTTTTATGCCTCCTTTTCTAATCTGAATGGCTTTAATTTTGTTGTTGTTGCACTGGCTAGAATCACCAGTACAATGTTGAATACAAATGATGACAGTGGACAGTCTTGTCTTGTTTCTGACCTTAGAGGAAAAGTATTTGGTTTTTCAAGATTACATAAGATATTTGCTAAAGGTTTTTCATAGGTGCTCTTTATCAGGTTAGGAAAGTTTCTTTCTAATCATACTTTGTTGAGTGTTTTTATCATGACAGGGTGTTAAATTTTGTGAAATGCTTTTTCTGTGTCTATGATAATGTGCTTTTGTCCTTTATTCTATTAACATGGTGCATTTAAATGTTTTTTAATATTATGCCAACTTGCATTTCTGGAACAAATCTCACTTTGCCATGTTTTATAATCCTTTTCATATGTTGCTGAATTTAGTATGCTAATACTTTTTAAGATTTTTTGCATGTGTATTCCTGAGGGGTATCAGTCTATAGTTTTCTTTTCTTCTGATGTCTTTGGTATCAGAGTAATGCTGGCCTCATAGAAGTTAGGAAGCATTCCCTCTTCTACTTTTGAAAGTGTCTGTAAAAGATTGGTGTGAGTTTTTTTCTTTAAATATTTGATCAAATGTACCACAGAAGCCACATGGGCCTGGGCTTTTTTTTGGAGGGGGGGAGAATTTAAATTGCTGAATCAATTTCTTTACTTTTTTTGTCAATTTACATGTCTTATAATTTTCTGGTGAATATCAGACATTTTGGAAAATATGTTGTAACAACTCTGATTTCTGATTTTGCCTCCTGAGGCTTGTTACTGTTTTTTTTTTTTTTTAAAGATTTTATTTATTTATTTGAGAGAGAGAATGAGATAGAGCATGAGAGGGGGGAGGGTCAGAGAGAGAGGCAGACTCCCTGATGAATAGGGAGCCCGACGTGGGACTCGATCCCGGGACTCCAGGATCGTGACCTGAGCCGAAGGCAGTCGCTTAACCAACTGAACCACCCAGGCGCCCTTGTTACTGTTTTTTATTGTTTGCTTGTTTGATTACTAACTTACCTGAACTAAGTTTATGATCTCTGTCTCTACTACAATGTGTGGCTACTGATGTCTCTGCTCAGATTTTTTCTCTTTGCTTTATTTTCAAAAACTAGCTTCCTAGGGGTGCATGTGTATCTGCATAGTGTTTAACTAGAGGTTGCTTAAACACCTCCAGCCACCATGTATCCATTATCTGTTAATGGATCTGTGTGCAGACTGGGGAACATATGCAAACTTCAAATTGCTGTCATGTCTGCTCCAACTTTTTTTTTTTTAAGATTTTATTTACTTTTTTGACAGAGAGAGAGAGAGTACAGCAGGGGGAGGGGCAGAGGGAGAGGGAGAAGCAGGCTCCCCGCCAAGCAGGGAGCCTGACGCTGGGCTCAATCCCAGGACCCTGGGATCATGACCCAAGCTGAAGGCAGACACCCAACCGACTAAGCCCCCCAGGCACCCCATGTCTGCTCCAGCTTTTACTTTCTGTCGGTCTCACTTGCTTTTCCTCTGTATATTCACATAGGTGCCAAAGGCCAGGGATCTGTGGGCATGTGCACAGGATATGTGGATAGCTTATCAAGTCCATTGTGGCTGTCTCACTTCCTGGAATTCCCTGTTACGTCCACTGCTAGTCCATTGCCTGCCCCAAACAGTCCTGTAATCTCAGGCTAGCAGGCCTTCTTACCTGCTTGCCACTGAGATCACTACTTTAACCACTGCTCCTCTAAATCACGTGAGTTCTTTACAGCAGCAGCAGCAGCAAAGCTGCTAGGTCTTATTTGACAGCCTGCCTTACGTTGGTTCAACTACTGTGCTAACAGAGCTGGGGCGGGGGGCGGGGGTGGTAGTAGTGAGTAGGAAGTTGAAGTAAGCCCAGTGTATTAGTCAGGATTCCCCAGAGAAACAGAACCAATGGGATATATAGAAAGATATATAAGAAGTGATGTATTATGAGGGTATTATGGAGGCTAAGAAGTCCCACAATCTGCTGTCTGCAAGATGGAGGTCCTAGAAAACCGATGGCATAGCTCTAATCCAAACCCAAAGTCCTGGGAGCCCATGATGTAAATCCAAGTTTTATTCTGAAGGACCAAGAACCAGGAACACCAATGTCTGAGGATAGAAGATGGAAGTTCCAGCTCAAGCTGAGCAAATTTGCCCTTCTTCTGCCTTTTTGGCCCTCAATGGATTGGAAGATGTCTACCCACACTGGTGAGGGTGATCTTAGTGATCTTCTTTACTCAGTTTACTGATTCAAATGCTAATCTCTCACAGAAACACCCTCACAGACACACTCAGAAATAATGTTTCACTGGCTACTTGGGCATCCTTTAGCCCAATCAAGTTGACACATAAAATTAACCATCACACTCAGACAAGAATACCATATAGACTTGCTCTGTTCTTGGGCACCTGGGTGGCTCAGATGGTTAAGCATCTGCCTTCAGCTCAGGTCATGATCCCAGAGTCCTGGGATCGAGTCCCGCATCAGGCTCCCTGCTCCTTGGGAGCCTGCTTCTCCCTCTGCCTCTCTCTCTCTCTCTGTCTGTCATGAATAAATAAATAAAATCTTTAAAAAAAATAAAAATAAGACTTGCTCTGTTCTTACTCAAAGTTCAGAATTTCTCACTTTGTTGTATGCTTGGGTCAGTTTCCAGTGTTGAAATGACTGTTTCTGATAATTTGTTCAGCTTTTTAGTTACTATGTACGTAGGCATAAATTCCTCAAACTCAGGAATTTATTCAAATATGGGAGAATTTCTTCCATCAAGGTCAAAGAAACTCTTCCAACTGAGGGAGACATCAGTTCTTGGTGACCATCAATGCAAAAAACAATAGTAATATTGACCTGGAGATTTTTCTACTCTTTTACAATATAGCCTTTAACCCAAACATATGAAGAAGGGAACTAATATTTAATTGAAGATGGACATCAGCTTTTATGTACACTTTGCTGATGTGATTTGAACTTGGAGCCATGTGGGCAAATCTAGATGGCAGAATCAGAACAGAAAGTCATACGTCTGGGGGATGAGAAAGAAAAATTAGGAAAGAAAGGGAAAATATGAATGGAGTCTTAATGATCTTTCCGGAGGGCTCTTTATACCTAGATCAATTTTTTTAACTACTTGTAAATCCTTTCAGAGAAGGGGCACCTGGGTGGCTCAGTCAGTTGGGCAGCTGCCTTCGGCTTGGGTCATGATCTCAGGGTCCTGGGGTCAAGCCCTGCTTTGGGTTCCCTGTTCAGCAGGGAGCCTGCTTCTCCCTCTCCCTCTGCCACTCCCCCTGCTTGTGCTCTATTCACTCTCTCTCTCTCTCTGTCAACCAAACAGAATCTTTTAAGAAAATCCTTTAAGAGCAAGAACAGTATTTTATGTGCCGTAAAATGTGTTAATGTAATGTGAGTATTGCACATGTGTTAAATTAAAATAATAATCAGTAGCTCCAGTGGTCTGGGTCATACTGAAGGTTAGATGTGTTAGTATTATATGACAATGAAGCCAAAATTCCAAAATTCCTCTGTAATGTGATGTAAATATGTCCCTACCTAATCTAGAAGATGGGGCACAGAGACACTGATACTAACAAAACTTCAGACACACAAGAGTCAGATGCATTTTGGCAGCTCAGCTATCTTTGGTTTCTAATATGCCTGGTTTTAGATATTGTTTACTTAAATGAAGCTCAGAAAATCTGACTCTTGTCAGATTACATCACATTACAGAGGAATTTTGTAATGTGTAGCTGCATCTAGGTACAGCTATACCGTTTTAAAAATGCACAGGGAAAAAATACACAGGAAACTTAAATTTACTAAAAATCATTGAATTGTACACTTGAACTGGGTGAGTTATAGGATATGTAAAATATGCCTCAATAAAGTTATTTAAAGTACCCAGAAGACTGAGGAAAAAACATATTTTTCAAATATGTATTTTGGAAATATACAGATGTAAAATAAAGTCAATTACAGTCATAAGAAAAAGGCAATCTCTTAGGTGGTATAGATATTTAATTCAAACAGATGTCTTACACAGCTGTACTTTAATGTAGGTGAAATATGCCACTTTTGAAAAGGACTTATTAATGAAATGTCATTTGCAATTCGAATTCCAGCTATTCAGGACTAAAAATCTCAACAAATCAGTTTTTTTTTCCTTTTTCTAGAACATCTACCATCACTCATATTTTCAGAGATTTGCAGCACATGTAACCAACCCATCAATGACTTTCACCTTGGTCACAGATTTATTTGTGTGGAAAAACACAACAGTATTTGTTAAGTATATGCAATATCTTCCATCTAATTAGTACCTCAGGGCAGGTTGTTGATAAACAGAAAACAATAAGGGACATATTAAATATCCCCAGCAGTACTCTCTGCATACTATCAGGTTTAGAAAGAAGGAAGACGGTTTGCATATCAAGCAATAAACCAGCTAGAATCCAGATTGCCATTAAGTACAAGGAATCCAACTAGAATAACTTGTGATTGAGGAAGAAATAATCCTGTCTGCAGCTTCATACATTGGAGAAATAAATATGGTTCCCTTCAGCTTCAAATTAGAAATATGTTTAGAGGGCAACATGAAAATAGATACTATTATTTTTGTTTTCAATATTAATGATAAAAAATGTTACTAGAAGTATTTCACAGTCAATGCTAAATACATCCCAACTCTGTACAACCCCCACTGCCAAGTGACTACCTAGTATTCATTTATTGGGATCACTATAGAAATCAGCCATTAATCTGGGAGCATTTGGCTCAAGGGACTTGTAATGGGTTGCAGAGGATTGCCCATCATGTTTTACATGCAGATGAGGTTGCCATCTGGTGGATATTCTCTAACTAAAAGCTAACAACATTTATGGGTATACGCAGAGCAATCCTATTCTAGGTGGGCAAATGCTGCTACTTTTAGCAAGCATTTATTAGATGTCCATTTTATGATTTGCACTGAATGGATACCTGTTTTTTGTACATTATGTATGAGAAAAAATGCCAGGAAAGGAAGTACACTAAAGCTTTGGATTTAAAAGGTAATAGATGTGGGATGGAGAAAGATATTCCATGCAAATGATAACCAAAAGAGAGCACAGGAAAGACTACTCATATCAGATAAAATAAGATTTTTCAGTCAGTGGTAGTCACAAGAGATAAGAAGGTCATTATATAGGGATGAAGAGATCAGTTCAGAAATAAACAGCATTACAATAATAGTAGGGGACTTCAATATGCCACTTTCAACATTGGGCAGATCATCCAGGAAGAAACTTAATAAACAAACAGTGGACTTGAATAACACTATAGAACAATGGGCCTACCAGACTTATACTGAACATTCCATCCAAAACAACACAAGAATACACATTCTTCTCAAGCTCACACAGACATTCTCCAGCATAGATCATATGTTGGGTCACAAAGCAAGCCTTAACAAATTTAAGAAGATTGAAACCATATGAAGTATCTTTTCTGACTACAAAGGTATAAAACTAGAAATCAGTAACAGGAAGAAACTGAAAAATTTACAAATATGTAGTAATTAAACAACATACTCTTTCCTGAAAAACCAATGGGTCAAAGAAGATATCGAAAGGGAAATCAGAAAGTGTCTTGAGATAAATGAAAACAAAACCAAAACATACCAAAACTTGTGGGATGCAGCAAAAGCAATCCTCTTTTTTTTTTTTTTTTTAAAGATTTTGTTTATTTATTTGACAGAGAGAGACACAGCGAGAGAGGGAACACAAGCAGGGCGAGTGGGAGAGGGAGAAGCAGGCTTCCCGCAGAGCAGGGAGCCCAATGTGGGGCTCGATCCCAGGACCCTGGGATCATGACCTGAGCCGAAGGCAGACGCTTAACCCACTGAGCCATTCAAGCGCCCCTATCTTTTTTCTTAATGTAGGCATTTTTTGCTATAAACTTTCCTCTCAGGATTGCTTTTGCTGGTGGCGCCTGGGTGGCTCAGTCGTTGAACGTCTGCCTTCGGCTCAGGTCATGATCCCAGGGTCCTGGGATTGAGCCCCCATCGGGCTCCTTGCTCAGTGGGAGTCTGCTTCTCCATCTCCCTCTGCCCCTCTCCCCTGCTTGTATTCTACCTCTCTCTCTGTCAGGTAAATAAATGAAATCTTAAAAAAAAAAAAAAAAAAAAAAGATTCTGAATGAACAACCTAACTTAACGCCTCAAGGAATTAGGAAAAAAGAACCACCTGAGTCCAATGTTAGCAGAAGGAAGGAAATAATAAAGATTAGAGCAGGAAATGGGGTGCCTGGGTGGTGCACTCGGTTAAGCTGACTCTTGGTTTCAGCTCAGGTCATGATCTCAGGGTCATGAGATCGAGTCCTGCATCGGGCTCCAACCTCAGTGCAGAGTCTGCTTGACACTCTCTCTCCCTCATCCTCTGCCCCTTCCCTCTGTGCTCGCTCTCTTTCTCTCTCTCTCTCTAAAATAAATAAATCTTTAAAAAAATATTATAAATGAAATAGAGACTAAATAAAAATAATAACAAAAGTCAATGAAACTAAGAGTTTTTTGAAAACATAAACAAAATTTACAAACCTTTAGCTAGACTAACCAAGAAAGAGAAGTCAAAAGGAAATAAAATGACTTTTTTATTAAGCAAGTTCTTGCTAAACAAAATTTTATTACATAATATTAAATATGTCTAGAAGGAAAACCTATGATATCACATGGGCTCTGTTTTATTTTTTTTTATTTTTATTTTTTTAAGATTTTATTTATTTATTTGACAGAGACAGCAAGAGAGGGAACACAAGCAGGGGGAGTGGGAGAGGGAGAAGCAGGCTTCCCGTGGAGCAGGGAGCCTGATGCGGGGCTCGATCCCAGGACCCTGGGATCATGACCTGAGCCGAAGGCAGACACTTAATGACTGAGCCACTCAGGTGCCCCACATGGGCTCTGTTTTAAATGTTAAGGTGACTTCTGGTGTCATGTATGTCTTTACCTAACAGCCTTACTATAAGGATTCAGGGTCAGATACATGCCAGAATTATAAATGGTTCTATCTCAAACCTACTCTAATACAAAATGGCTATTGATTCAGATATCACCACCCACCCCCACCTTTTCCAGTTTTTTCCTCTTCTCTCCTTTTCCCTAATGGAACTCTCCAAAAGCCATCTCCCATATATTGAAATATGACATCTATCCCATAGGAGGCATGACAGTTGATGAAAACGGTGTCCTATAAAACCATGGTTACTCATTCCATTTTTACACATAGGCCAGTTAACTGAACTCTGCCTCATGGTCATTAGCCAGCCATTTCACAACTATATATTACTTGTTGAGTAAGGGAGAGCAGGTAAAAAAAGAACATGGGCTTTTGTGTTGAAACTGGATTAAAATCCTATCTCTACTGTATTTATTTCTCGTTCATAAATTAGTTTTCTGAGACTCATTCCTCAGCTATAAGAAAAACAAGTGGAGGAAATGACACTGTGGGTATGGTATTAGTGTTGTTATAAAGATGGAGCAGGGGCACCTGGGTGGCTCAGTCAGTTAAGTGTCTGCTTTCAGCTCAGGTCATGATCCCGGGGTCCTGGGATTGAGCCCCACATCAGGGTCCCTGCTCGGCGGGGAGCCTGCTTCTCCCTCTCCTCTGCCCCTCCCCCTACTTGTGCTCTCTCACTCTCTCTGTCAAATAAATAAATAAGATCTTTTTAAAAATAAGATGGAAGCACTGGGGTGCCTGGCTGGTTTAGTTGGTAGAGTGTGCAACTCTCAATCTCAGGGTTGTAGGTTTGAGCCCCACATAGGGTGTAGAGATTACTTGAAAATAAAATCTTGGGCTCCTGGGTGGCTCAGTTGATTAAGCATCCTACTCTTGATCTCAGGGTCGTGAGTTCAAGCCCCACGTTGGGCTCCACGCTGGGGATGGAGCCTACTTAAAAACAAATAAAAAATCTTAAAAGATGGAAGCACTTACCAAATAGTAGGTTTTTAACACATCTTAGTTAAATACAAGAAGTTTCTTTTAGAAAAGTGTATACTTTGCTGCCTTTATATAGTCATCATGTTAATCTATGAATTTTTTTGAAGATTTTTATTTATTTATTTATTTGACAGAGAGAGATAGCGAGAGAGGGAACACAAGCAGGGCGAGTGGGAGAGGGAGAAACAGGCTTTCTCCAGAGCAGGGAGCCCGACGTGGGGCTCGATCCCAGGAACCTAGGATCATGACCTGAGCCAAAGGCAGTTGCTTAACCAACTGAGCCACCCAGGCGCCCCTATGAATTTTTTTTAATGGAGCCCTATCTAGTTTTCTACTCCAGAGGTTACAATTAATACTACCATGTTTGTATGAAATAACCTATATCAAAGCCAGTTTAAAAATAAATGAGCAAGTAGGGGCACCTGTGTGGCTCAGTTGGTTAAGCGTTTGCCTTTGGCTCAGGTCATGATCCCAGGGCTCTGGGATCGAGTCCTGCATTGGGCTCCTTGCTCAGCGGGGAGCCTGCTTCTCCCTCTCCCTGTGCTGCTCCCCCTACTTGCGCTCTCTTGCTCTCTCTGTCAAATAAATGAATACAATCTTAAAAAAAAAACTTTAAAAAAATAAGCAAGCAAATATATACATTCATATAAACATAAAAATATCAATACAAACTTAATACAAATATTAATTCAAATGTAGTGATTAGTCCTGAGAATATGACATCACAACTGCAAATGTGATGTTATGTGAATGGGTATTTATGACTTGGGATAAAATTTCCTTCACAGTAAGATGATACAAATAGATTCATACGTATAAGTGAGGACACTGAACTCTGGAAAATAGATGATAAGAATAGACTCTAGTAATGATGCAGACACTAATGTTGAAAATGCATCTGGAAAATTAAAGTTATTTCATGAAATAGGAGAAAAATCAATAAAGCTAAATTAACATATTTTTATAATACAGCTGTAGTTATTTTACTAAAGTGAAATTTTAAGTGCTACAAGTAGATATTTTACTAATTTATCTGTATCCCTAAAACTTTTTATAATCCAGTTGACAAGAAAAACTTTTTTAAAAGATTTTATTTATTTATTAGAGAGAGAGAGAGCATGGGGGTGGGATGGGGAGGGCAAAGGGAGAGGGAGAAGCCAAGTTCCTGCTGAGCAGGGATCCCAACATGGGGCTGGGTCCCAGGACCCTGAGATCATGACCTGAACCAAAGGCAGAAGCTTAATCGACTGAGCCACCAGGCCCCCCAACAAGAAAATCTTTTTAGTTTCTCCTTACTGAGGTCTCCTTATATTTGAGGATGTAACACGTGCTGATGACTGCAAGATCTGTATCTCTAGTCTCTTTCTCTTGAACTCCAGACAAAGACATCTAAATATTTCCCAGATATCTCCATTGGCATGTTCCCTAAAAGACAAATGGTTAAGAGTGCAGATTGAGTGAAACAGACTGAGTTCAACTCCTGACTCTATCATTTACCACCTGTGTAACTTTGGACAAGTTACTTAGTTTCTCTGAGCTGTTCCTTCTTTTGAAAAACGGGATAAAAATAGTACTGACCTATTGTGAAAATTAAATGAAATATATACCTAATGCACTTGGGTGAATGGAATCTAGTAAACAATCAACAGGATATATATTCCATTAAAAGAAACACACATATGTATCTCTTCAAAACCAGTAATTTTTTTTCTCATACTGTACCATAGCTGGTAGCTCTTTTTCTGGACTTGTTCATGAACTGTCTTTTTTTTTTTTTTCTGATTTTTTCTAGATTTTATTTATTTATTTGAGAGAAAGGGAGAGAGGGCCCACAAACAGAGGGAGAGGCAGAGGAAAAGGGACAAGCAGACTCCCTGCTGAGCATGGAGCCTGCCTCGGGCTCACTCACCACAGGGCTCCCTAGGACTCTGAGATCATGACCTGAGCTGAAGTCAGATGTTCAATGGACTGAGCCACCCAGGAGCCCCTACCCAAACTGGTTTTAATGATGTTTTACAACTGTAGTCAAAGGTCAGCATGTATAAATATTATACAAAGAAACATATATTTGGAGTTCACTACATAATTCATTCCATTTATATTGCAATTTGGCAAAACAAAAAAATCAAAATATTTGTAGTCATTCAAGTGGCATTTGTCACATAACACCATATATAGTAATTTTGCATATGTCTTATCTTGAACACTAAATTATGACCTTCTTGATAAAACAAGACATTCTTGGGGCGCCTGGGTGGCTCAGTCGTTAAGCGTCTGCCTTCGGCTCAGGTCATGATCTCAGGGTCCTGGGATCGAGCCCCGCATCGGGCTCCCTGCTCCGCGGGAAGCCTGCTTCTCCCTCTCCCACTCCCCCTGCTTGTGTTCCCTCTCTCGCTGTGTCTCTCTCTGTCAAATAAATAAATAAAATCTTTAAAAAGAAAAAAAACACAAGACATTCTTATATCCTGTCTTCCATAACACCCATCACAACTTCTTACACAGAGTAGGTACTCAGTACATACCAATTAAGTAAAAAAAACAACAAAAAAATCTATCTTGTTCTTTTACAATAAAAAATGCAAAATTTTCAGGACGCCTGACTGGCTCAGTCAGTGGGAGCATGCGACTCTTGATCTCGGGGTTGTGGGTTCAGGCCCTGCATTGGGTGTAGAGATTCTTTAAAAATAAAATCTTAGGGCGCCTGGGTGGCTCAGTTGGTTGAGCGGCTGCCTTCGGCTCAGGTCATGATCCTGGAGTCCCAGGATCGAGTCCCGCATCGGGCTTCCTGCTCGGCAGGGAGTCTGCTTCTCCCTCTGACCCTCCCCCCTCTCATGCTCTCTCTCTCTCCTTCTCTCTCTCAAATAAATAAATAAATGAATCTTTTTAAAAAGATAAATAAATAAAAATAAAATAAAATCTTAAAAATGCAAAATTTTCAATTTTAAATAATCTGCAGGCTCAAATATATCTTATTAGTCTTTGGGAGAATTATTATTATTTTTTTAACTAAGCTCTACGTCCAGGGTGGGGCTTGAACTCACCACCCTGAGATCAAGGGTTGCATGCTCTACTGATTGAGTGCACCTCAGGAGAATTAATTATTTAAATTCTCATTTCCTCTCTCTAGATTATTTCCTTTGATTCTAGACCAATTTTATACATGTTTCAGACCAATGCATTCTTGGTAATCTGACTGAATATATATTAAATCACCACAGGTTCCTATTATCTCGAAGTTTTCTAAAAATTTGGTCACTTGGAAACATCAGCTGTATTACTCATAAAAACAGATTTAAAAGTTATAGCAATGCCTTGGCAGGCTACTCTTTCTTCTCCTCTCGTTTTATTCCATATCTTCTGTTAAAAAATATTTGGTGGTATATTTTTCAAAACAGTGAACTATTTAAATCAGAACTGCGTGAAGTTTTAAATCATTAACCTTCAAATTCAAGTATCTAAGATAAACTATTTAATATTAACACACTGAAAAAACACCAAAAGGCAGGAATAGAGTACAAAATTATGCTATGAATATAAGTAAGTCTAGAGTATACTTGAGAAAGGGAGGGATGGGGAAAAATAGGAAATGAGAAATTATGGAATCTTTGGTGGCATTCTTCCCTCATCCTCCTCACTCATTTGTCCTTCCTTTTTAACTGTTTAAATTCATTTGTCAAATAATCACTAACAACTTACTATAAGATAATTCATGAGGGGCACCTGGGTGGCTCAGTGGGTTAAGTGTCTGACTTCAGCTTAAGTTATAGTCTCAGGGTCCTGGGATTGAGCCCTGTGCTGGGCTCCCCACTCAGCAGCGAGTCTGCTTGTCCTTCTCCCTTTCCCTCTGCTCCTCCCCCAGCCCCTGTTCCTGTTCTCTCTGTCTCTCTCTCAAATAAATAAAAATCTTTTTTTAAAAAAAGATAATTCATGAAAAGTGTTTACCATGGTTACCAGTACATAGTAAGCACTTGGTAAAGGTAAATAAATGTTAGTGATTATTATTAATGTGTGCAACCCCCGCCCCCCATCTTTGCCTTTACCATGACCTCTTTTCCCAAATTTACATACAGGCAGGATGTGTGGTCAGGGCTAGGATAGAGAAGGATCATGCAGACTTTTTTTTAATTTAAGATTTTATATATTTATTTGTCAGAGAGAGAGCCCAAGCAGGGGTAGCAACAGGCGAGCAGGCAGAACAGGCAGAGGGAGAAGCAGGCTCCCTGCTGAGCAGGGAGCCCGATGCGGGACTTGATCCCAGGACTCTGGGATCATGACCTGAGCCGAAGGCAGTCGCTTAACTGACTGAGCCACCCAGGGGTCCCCAGACTTTTTTTTTTTAATACTTAAGATCTATCTGAATAATTTTTTTGAAATTGTGTCTTGAAATCACCCATTTCATGAAATCCACAGGAGCTGGTCCTTCTAGTCACTAAATGGCATGCTTCTTAAAGTTCCTCAATGAGGACAATTAATGTCTAAAGACAATTTTTTATAAAAAGGCATTCTGTGGATATCCAAAAAACACTAGACAGGCCCATGTATCTTTTTTCCCATTTATTTATTTTTAATTTTTAAATTTAATTTCAATTTAATTAACATACAGTGTATTAGTTGTTTCAGGAGTAGAATTTAGAGAATCATCAGTGGCATATAACACCCAGTGCTCATTACATCAAATGCCCTCCTTAATTCCTGTCACCCAATTATCCCATCCCCCCCACCTACCTCCCCTCCAGCAATGCTGTTTGTTTCCTATGGTTAAGAGTCTCTTATGGTTTGCCTCCCTCTCTGTATTTATCTTAGTTTATTTTCCCTTCCCTTCCCCTATGTTCATCTGTTTGGTTTCTTAAATTCCACACATGAGTGAAATCATATGGCATTTGTCTTTCTCTGACTGACTTATTTCATTTAGCATAATACCCTCTAGTTCTATCCATGTCATTGCAAATGGCAAGATTTCATTCTTTTTGATGGCTGAGTAATATTCCATTATATATTTATATATATAAATACCACTTATAATATTCCATTATATTATATATGTATATATTCCATTATATATAAATACCACATTTTCTTTATCCATTCATCTGTCAATGGACATCTGTGCTCTTTCCAGATTTTGGCTACTGTGGACATTGCTGCTATAAAGATTGGGGTGCATGTGCCCCTTCTAATCTCTATTTTTGTATCCTTTGGATAAATGCCTAGTAGTACAATTGCTGGGTCCTAGGTAGTTCTGTTTTCAACTTTTTGAGGCACCTCCATACTGTTCTCCAGAGTGGCTGCACCAGTTTGCATTCCCACCAACAGTGTAAGAGGGTTCCACATTCTCCATATCCTCTCCAACATTTGTTGTTTCCTGGCTTGTTAATTTCAGCCATTCTGACTGGTGTGAGGTGGTATCTCATTGTGGTTTTGATTTGTCTAGCCAAGCCCGTGTATCTTATATTTATGTATTATCATAAATTATCTATAGTTTTAAGTATTTGGAAGTTGATACAATTCAGTTTTCTGTAGCAACAGATCTTACTTTTTTACAGTGCAGTGAATAGTCATATATATGGCTTACATATTTTAGAATTGTTTATTTCATGTTTCTCTGAAACAGATTTTTACTTTTCTGTTGCAGAAGTGGGCCTCTTAATCTCCCACCCTCAATGTTATTAACTTTGGAGTGTCTTATTTGTGGATATAGAGTATGCTATAAGACTTTCAGTTAAACAAGGCAGATGAGACACATGTATTTATCTCTGTGGTATCATGAAGCTCCACTAAAATGACAATAAAGGAATTTTTTAAAAGATATAAATGGAGAAGGACAAAGAGGAGAGGAGAGGAGATGACAGCAGATAGATGGAGTCAACAAAACTGTGGAAGTTGGAAAGCCTTAGACGAGATGAGTGCTAAGCTAATTTAAGAAACTAGAGAAAGCTGAAACCTAAGGCTGGTGGTGATGGATTCAGTGCTTAAAGTTACTGGATATCTCTGAGGTTCGGGATGAAGGGAGGGCTTAAAAAAAAGAGGCTTAAAAATTGATCAAAAGTATATATTAGAAAAAAATTAGATCCCCCAAACTCCTTATCTATTCCAACAAAAGATTCAAGTTTTATTTTCTGGAGTAATTGAGACACTTTTCTAGAAAAAAAAAAGCTCTAGCCTTGGAAACAATAGGCATAGCTGAGGGCTGGGGTGTGAACTTTAATGAAAATGAGGATTGAGTCTCTATGTACTAAATAGTAACTCCTCCCAACGCTGTTGACTTTCTGCTGCTTGGTTTCTAAGATATTATCAGCTGAGCAGGGGATTGGAGAATTCTGGAGAAGCTGACTAAGCACTAGTATAGAGCCCTATAGACACTGATATCTGGGATTCTCCTATTGAAAAAACTGCCCACTTACTCCCCAGTGAAGCTCAATAATCCAGAAGTCCTAACAATGGAGACAGAACTTCTTTTTTGTGCCTCACTCTTAAATATTTATGGCTAGCCAAATCCCTAAATATTTGAGGAAAGTTCTAAAACGAAACACAGACAAACCATAAGGGACTCAACAATAGGAAACAAACTGAGGGTTGCTGGAGGGGAGCTGGGTGGAGGAATGGGGTAACTGGGTGATGGGCATTAAGGAGGGCACTTGGTGTAATGAGCACTGGGTGTTATATGCAACTGATGAATCACTAAACTGTACCTCTGAAACTAATAATACACTCTATGCTAATTAAGTGATTTTATTTTTTTAAGATTTTTATTTATTTGTGAGAGTGACAGAGAGAGAACATGGGGCGGGGGAGGGGGCCGGGGAGCGGGCGGGGGGAAGAGGGAGAAGCAGATTCCCCGCTGAGCAGGGAGCCTGATGCAGGGTTTGATCCTGGGACTCTAGGATCATGACCTGAGCCAAAGGCAGATGCCTAATGAACTGAGCCACCCAGGTGCCCCTGATTAATTGATTTTAAATAAAATTTAAAAAAATGAAACACAGAAACCAAAACTACAAAAGTAACAGAAGTCAAAGCAAAAAGAAACAAAAACACCCACTATAATCAATATCTTTTCAGAGATATGAGAAGATACTACATTTGAGACATAAGAACGGTATTCTGTAAAATTGAACTTTCAAGGAATGAGAAAGAACATCTAGAAATTAAAATATTATCGTAGTAATTTAAAATCAATAGAAGAATAAAAATTTGGGGGGCCTGGGTGGCTCAGTCGTTAAGCGTCTGCCTTCGGCTCAGGTCATGATCCCAGGGTCCTGGGATCGAGCCCCACATCGGGCTCCCCGCTTTGCGGGAAGCCTGCTTCTCCCTCTCCCACTCCCCCTGCTTGTGTTCCACCTCTCACTGTGTCTCTCTCTGTCAAATAAATAAAATCTTTAAAAAAAAAGAATAATAAAAATTTAAAATTCAGGAGCTCTCCTAGAGAGTAGAATAGAAAGAAAAAGAAGTGGAAAATAGAGTAAAGATTGAGACAATTCAAGGATTCAGTAGTGGAGGGGCAAATTAGACCAACAGAAGTTCCAGAAAGGCAACACAGAAAAAGTAGAAGGGAGGAAATTACTAAAGGAATAATATAAGAGAAATTCTTAGCACCGTAATATGTAAGTATCCAGATTGAAAAGGTTTTGTTTTTTTTTTTTTAAAGAAAAGGTCTACCAAGTTTCCAGAATAGTGAATGAGAAAATGATTCTCAGTAATGTACATTATAATGGAATTTCAGAAGATGGAATAAAGAGAAGATTTTAAAGCTTCCAGAGGGAAAAAAACAGGTCATATACAAAGGATCACAAATAATATTAGGAACAAAATTCTAAACTGTACCCCCAGAATCTAGAAAACAAGTTTTTAGGGAAAATAATTTCCAACTGTGGTAGCATAAATAATGCCTCCCCACAAAGATGTCCTTATCCTAATCCTTGGACCTGTGACTATGTTACCTTACATGGTAAAAGGAATTTTGCAGATGTGATTAAGTTAAGGATCTTGATATGGGGTGATTCTCCTGGATTCTGGGTGGGCCCAATATAATCAAAAAGGTCCTTATAAGAAGGGGTCAGGAAAATCAAAGTAAGAAAAAGAGATGTGAAAACTGAAGCAGAGGTTGGAGTAATATGCTTTGAAGATACAGGAAGGAGCTATGAGCTAAGGAATGCAGGCAGCCTATAGAAATAGGAAAAGGCAAAGAAAAAGATTGTCCTCTATAGCCTCCAGAAGGAACCAGCCATGCCAACACCTTGACTTTAGCCCATTGAAACTCAATTCAGATTTCTGATCCAGAGAGAATAAATTTGTGTTGTTTTCAGCCACTGAGTTTGGGGTAATTTGGTACAGTAGCAATAGGACACCTAATACATCAACCTAGAACTCTGTATCTGTTGAACTAACACTCAGATAAGAGATTAGAACAAGGGGCGCCTGGGTGGCTCAGTCGTTAAGCGTCTGCCTTCGGCTCAGGTCGTGATCGTAGGGTCCTGGGATTGAGCCCCGCATCGGGCTCCCTGCTCCGCGGGAAGCCTGCTTCTCCCTCTCCCACTCCCCCTGCTTGTGTTCCTGCTCTCGCTGTCTCTCTGTCAAATAAATAAATAAAAAATCTTAAAAAAAAAGAGATTAGAACGAAGTGTTTTCAGACATTCAAGAGCTCAAAAAAGGTACCGTCTTTCTCAAGAAATTACTGGAGGATATTTGTCCACCAAAATGAGGGAGTTAAAGTGAAAGTGAGGGAAACATAGTGAACATAAAATGGGATCCAACACAAGAGAAAGGCAAAAGCAATTTTCAGGATAAAGGTGTGGGGATAAGCCAGGAAGGCAGCTATTCAGAAAGACTAAACCAGTTCACATTGGAACAGAAGGACAAATATCCCCATTAGAGACATCTTTAATTTAAAAAAAAATGAAAGTTATAGATAACCTGATGTATTTGAACACACAGGAGATGTGGAGATTTCTTGGAAAAACCTATTTGGGGATGAGTAAGTCATAGATGCATAAAAAAGTCCTAAGCAAATAAAAATTAAATTAATTTGTCAAAAAATTTTTAGAGGAAAGGAAATGTAACAACATACTCAATACTTGGTTAAACTCTGAATAATGTTTATAAAGTCATAGTAACATCATCACTGAATATAGATTTCACCAAAACTTTTGGAAGGAGGGGAAGTGTGTGTTTATGGGTGCAGAACAGCCAGCCTGCCACCTTTCATAATAGAGAGTTACTAGATAAAAACATGGTAGTAAATGCTATAGGGAACAGCTAAAACTGTTTAAAGTTACTGCTCTTCAAGAGTGAGAATCAGGAATGGAGAGGGAGCCCCACATCGGGCTCCCTGCTCAGCAGGAAGCCTGCTTCTCCCTCTCCCACTCCCCCTGCTTGTGTTCCCTCTCTCGCTGTATCTCTGTCAAATAAATAAAATCTTTAAAAAAAAAAAAAAAAAAGGAATGGAGAGGGATAGGATAGAGGACTGTTGTTTTTTTGCTGTGCTATTTTTAAAAGATCTCTGTGCAAGGTATCAATTTAGTAAAATTAAAATTTTAGTTTAAAGATGAGTTATTCTTATGAACAATGCATTTTTGTGCTTAGTTTAATTCCTCTGAGATGCATTGTGTGCATGTTCTAATCTAAAAATCACAATTCTTAAGACCAGGTAAAAATCCTCTTATATATACAGTGGCATATTTGCCACTTACTCAATTCTTGAGGAACACAAATAAAAATCCTCACCGCGACCTGTAGGGCTTGTTGAACTCTCTAATCTCGTTGCATGCCACTGGTTCCTTTGCTTATTACGCTCTACATACACTGTCCTGTTTCATTTCTTTGTTCAAACAAGCAAAGCACCTTTCCTGATGACCTGCCCACAGTCTATTCATTTTGCTTTGAAGGTTATTCCCTCAATCTTCTCCTGGTTGGCTCCTTATGTTTCAAGGCTCAGCTTAAATGTCACTATTGCAGAGCTTTTCCTGACCATTGAATTTAAAGGATGTCTCCACACCACCCCCAGTCTTCCCATTAGTCTCTGTTTTGCTCTGTTTTTTATTGCATTTTACCACAATTTGTAAAAACATACTTGTATACATGTTTGTGTGTTTTCACTGAACTCTAAGCTGTCTAGTGCACCTGTGTGTAGCAGAGGAACTTGGACATTGTAAGTGCTCAATAAATATATTTTTAATATATTTTTAAAGATTTTATTTATTTGTCAGAGAGACAGAGCGCGCACACAAGCAGGAGGAGTGGCAGGCAGAGGGAGAGGAAGAAGCAGGCTTCCCACTGAGCAAGGAGCCTGATCTGATGTGGGACTCGATCCCAGGACCCTGGGATCAAGCCCTGAGCTGAAGGCAGGCGCTTGACTGACTGAGCCACCCAGGCGTCTCTCAATAAATATTTTTTAATTAATTTCTTATTAAGTGATTTATCCACGTCTCTGACATTTATAAACAATGACATGTTATGTTCTGTAGTTTTTGCTATATGTTAGCAATAACTAGATAAAGAGAATTAAATACAAACAAAATAAAATTCAGACCTTTTGAAAACTTGAGTTCTTTTTTTTTAAGATTTTATTTATTAGAGAGAGAGAGAGTGGGCGAGAAAGAGAGAGAGAGAGAGCATGAGCCAGGGGAGGGGCAGAGAAACAGCCTCCCCACTGAGCAGGGAGCCCGATGCAGGACTCGATCTCAGAACTCTGGGATCATGACCTGAGCCAAAGGCAGACGCTTAACCCACTGAGCCACCCAGGCACCTGAAACTTGAGTTCTTGAAAAACATTAAAACCTTAATATCTTTGGTTCATCTAAACGCTGGCCTCCTCATATACAATGGATTCTAAGCAATGTCTGGAATTATGTTTTACTCAGTACAGTCTCCTTTAATCAAGCATTATATCATTTGTAGTTAAGCTGATTATGATAATTTTATACAACAAGGGGTTAATTAACATCACTGATCCACACAGGAGGCACATACCCATATAATCAGGATCACATAAATGTCTTTTCCTTCTTCTAAAAATACGTGGTAATGAGATGTATAACTTAGTCTTGTAGTCACTATAATAGAATTAAATGCTTCATTTAGGTAACTTGTTCCATACTCAATTGGATTTTACTTAAAGAGAGCATTTCATGGTTTTTGATCTTTGTCTTTGTAGCCTGGGAAGGGATGTGAAGTGAAATTCACGAAGGTTCGTTTTCATTATTACAGTAATATTGTAGCTTTCATATGATTTCTAGTGTAATTTTTTTTTTTATTATTTATTTGATACAGAGAGAATGAGAGAGAGAGAGCACATGAGAGGGGGGAGGGTCAGAGGGAGAAGCAGGCTCCCCGCCGAGCAGGGAGCCCGATGCGGGATTCGATCCAGGGACTCCAGGATCATGACCTGAGCCGAAGGCAGTCGCTTAACCAACTGAGCCACCCAGGCGCCCCTCTAGTGTAATTTTTATGAGTAGTAATTTCATGATCAGATTTGTAAAAATCTTACAATTTAAGCCTAATAAAAAGAGATCAGACATGTAATATGTCTACCACAGTGCTTGGCACATTAGGAGCATTTAATAAAAATTAGGGCTTTTTTCTCTGACTCTGATAATTCAAGTAGTGGTGCAGCCAACTCATTCATTACAGTCCATTAAAACCCAATTTTATACTTGTATAGTGTTTTTTTAACCTTAGCCTAAGACTTTGGTCTGATTTATTTGAACTCATTGTTTCTGTTTCTTAATATTTTCTTTCATATCTTTTTTTTGGTATATTTTTGAATCCTGATTTTATCAGCTGTCTTGTACACCCTTAGGTAAATTAAGTCCTTTCTTTTCTTTTTAAGATTTTATTTATTTGACACAGAGAGAGAGACAGCTAGAGAGGAAACACAAGCAGGGGGAGTGGGAGAGGGAGACGCAGGCTTCCCGCTGAGCAAGGAGCCCAATGTGGGGGTTCGATGCGGGGCTCCATCCCAAGACCCTGGGATCATGACCTCAGCCCCCTGGGATCATGACCTCAGCCGAAGGCAGACGCTTAACGACTGAGCCACCCAGGCACCCCAATGAAGTCCTTTCTTTTACTCACTAGGATCTTGAAGAAACTAGGCAGCCTAGTCTGAATTTTTTAAACATTGTTAAAATAAAAATATCAATTAATAAACCATAGAAGAGGAAAAAGATCTTTTTTGTCCTCTGCCTTTCTAGATTCTCTACCTAGGGCCTTACAAATTAGACTGGCAAAAAAAAAAACAGATTAACGAGAGAAAAACTAACAGAAGTTTATTAATATGTGCATCATGCATAGCACATGGGAGTACTCAATGATGAGTAACTGAAAGGGGTGGTTAGAACTTGAGTTTATACAGCATCTTAACAAAAGAACAATTTTTATATTAGTGACAAGACAAAGGAAAAAGACTTGAGTTTCCTGGGTGGCAAACTGGGGGAAGGTAAAGATAAAATGGACCATAAAGGCGAGTTAGTAGTTTGTTATGTAGATTCCTATAGTGCTAACTCCAGGCTTATAAAGGTGTAGAATTGTCTCTGGTGGTTAATTTCTGTCCTTCCTGGTACAAAGGGGAGGGTATCTTTACAACTACTTTTAGGCGTAAAGGGGAAGGCAGAGAGTTTTTCTTGTATCCGCTCTGTCAATCAACAAAAGACAAAACTGCAAGCTGCAAAATAAAATATGTGTGTTTTTTTGGGGTTTTAGGAATTGCAATCCGGGAGACAGATTCGCAGAATCGAAAACATGCTCCAAAGAGACAAAGGAGGTTAGAGTTTTTAAAGAGGAAACAGGGGATTTACATAAGTTGTTTTGAAGAAAAAGTGATTGGTGCTGGTTTCTCTACAATTACACTAATCTGTATGTGATTGGTTGCTAAGGCTAGTGTTAGGCAGAAAGTCCCATTATGTCCATTTTAACATATAGCAGATGCCTTGGCTTTTAGCTGAGTTCAGCAAAAATTCCAAGAATTTGAGACAGAAGATGTGCATAAGCCCCATCTCAATGTCCTCCCGGCTCCATTTTAAATAACTCTTTTAGCAATGGTTATTCCATTTTATTCTCTCTGCTGTCAGCTTCTTTTCAATTGCCATCAACTTGAAATAATTCTCATGTCAAAGTGCATTTTTTGGGGTGGCATGTTCTGCTACCCTTTAAAATTAAACCATTTTCTTTATGGTTCTCTAAAAAATTGACTCTATTATAATTTTAATCCAAGATTTGACCAGTGTAGCCAAGAAATAGTTATTTCGGTATCCCTAAAAGTAAGACAGTTGTATCAATAACATTTTGGAGGTGCAAAAAGAAAAGGAGAGTCAAGTTTTGGCAACTTTTCAAGAACACAAGGGATCCACAGAGCAGAGATTAAAAACAAATGTTTTATAGCATGTGACTTCTCAGCTTTGATATTTACTATAATAATAAAGAAAAGATAGACACAAACCTTTCAGGAATGATGACAAATTAAAGAAATCTAAACACAAGTTAGGTGGCTCGAAGATTCTACGCTGTGCTGTGTTTGAAAGGATTAAGAAGAAACACTTCTGATTTATCTTCCTTTAAAAGTTATATTGCTGTTATTGCTTTATATTATAAAGCATATGCCATTATTGTAGGCTTATCATTAAAGGATAACTGAGCATAGTATAGGAGAGCACTTACCAGGCATCTGGGAGGTTGAGTTTATTTATTTTTTTAAAATTTTATTTATTAGACATAGAGACAGAGAGAGAGGGAACACAAGCAGGGGGAGTAGGAGAGGGAGAAGCAGGCTTCCGGCTGAGGAGGGAGCCTGATGCGGGGCTCGATTCCAGGACCCTGGGATCATGACCTGAGCTGAAGGCGGATGCTTAACCATTTGAGCCACCCAGGCGCCCCTGGAAGGTTGGGTTTAACCCTTTACTTTGCTATTACAGTATTGGGAAAAATCACAATCTATTTGAACCTCCGTTTCTTGTCCTTAAGATAAAAAGAATGGATTCCATGGTTTCTTAATTCTAAAAGTCTGCGAACCATTTGTCAGCCAATGAACAAAATATATACTCTATTATTGGAACAGAAAAGGAACTATGTTTTAATTATCTCTAATCCCCACAGGGCCTAGCATGGTACCTAATAATTTAACTCTTTTTAGTTCAATAAACATTTATTGAGTATTGTCTAGATTCCAGGGATAGCACTGAATCCTGGGAATTCAGAGATGAGGTAGACATGGTCTCTACCTTTTAGGATTTTACAGTCCAGAGGAAGTAAAAAGTATATAAGTAACTTAAACATCAAGAATTATGACCAAGGTAGGCAAAGTAGTATTTTACATAATGGACATAACTTACAAGGGTCAGAGAAAGGCTTCCTGGAGGAAATTGCACCTCTGCTGAATCCTGAAGGATTAGTTATCCATAATGATGGAGAGGCAGAGAAAATAGTAAGAGCAGAAACAAAACATACAAAAAGAATATGAATAAATTAATATGGTATACACTCATTACAGTTTCTTCCTAAATTACTTAAAAAATCGAATAGCTCTTCAGTTATATAAAATAATTAAGAGACCACGCTTATGATAGGGATAACTAATACTACTTTATTTTCCATATTTCCTTCAGATTCTCAGCAATAGTTCCATCTTTATTTTATCTGGGAAGGGACATATGATTTTTTTTTCTAAAATGCATGTCAAGATACCTGGGTTTCATATGATGAAAAATTCTGAAATATTTTGAAAGAGAAAAAAAAACAAAGAAAAAAGGATTACTAGGCATCTGATGGAAGGCTAGGCATTGTTTAGCACATGCATCCTGGTTATCCGATGCTATGCTATCTGTGCCTTTCACTGGATTAAAATAAACCCTGGGGGCACCTGGGTGGCTCAGTCGTTAAGCGTCTACCTTTGGCTCAGGTTAAGATCCCAGGGTCCTGGGACCGAGCCCCGCATCCGGCTCCCTGCTCAGTGGGGAGCCTGCTATTCCCTCTGCCTCTGCCTGCTGCACCCTCTGCTTGTGCTCTCTCTCTGTCAAATAAATAAATAAAATCTTTAAAAATAAATAAATAAAATGAACCCTGGAAATCTTGCCTCAGTCCACTGGTATGCTCTGAAAGTTATCTAAGTGATGTCAGCTCGGAAGCCTGAACCCTGAAGTCTATTCTTTGGAGTGGCAATCATGTGAGGTACCTGGTATGGTCCCTCTCCATGAGGCTCTGAGATTGTTCTTTGTTGAAGATGCAAATTCTGGCCTGTAGTTTACAGTAGAACCTTCAGGTAAGCTTTAGAGTAAAACAAGAACATTAAGAGATTTAATGGCTGTGGTCAATTTATTACTATTGCCAATTCTATATATTGCCAATCCTCAGTAGAGAGAGGCAAAACTCTATATTGGAGTACAGTATATAATTATTTCATCAGAGTTTTGATGAGGGTTACCCCTGAAGGTAAAACAGTATTATACACAGAAAGGGCACTGACAAATCACCAGGGACTTCCCATAAAGCATACAATTTCTAAAATGTTTATATTAATAATATTTTACCAGAAAATCCTAATTTAGGGATGGCCGTGTCCCTTCTGACCTAACAACTCTTCCCATGCAACTTTACAGTAGGAACACATAAACAATCCTAGTTATTTCCAGTATCTCTCTTTATAAGGAGACAGAGCAAATCTTTGTGATTCCAAAGGCCCTCTGAGTAATCTTAGTGGTTTTACACATAAAAGTTTTTACTGTTAGTTTTAAAATATATCCTGAAAATTTTATTTGTTTGAAATTCAGGAACTGATTTTGGGAAGGCAAAACCAAAGGGTTGTCAGAAGAGATCTGTGCGCTTGACTGGATCATGAGTGACTAAGAAACAATACTTACCTATTTAATCAAGGCACAGCAGCCCCCCCCATTCACAGGGAATGCATTCCAAGACCCCCAAGTGGATGCCTGAAACTGCAGATAGTACCAAACCTTATATATACTGTTTTTCATACCTATACACACATGATAAAGTTTAATTTATAAATTAGGCACAATAAGAGATTAACAATCATAACTAAAAATATAACAATATACTGTAATAAAAGTTATGTGAATGTGGTCTCTCTTTCTCTCTCTTTCAAAATATCATATTATACTGTACCCACACTTGTGATGATATGAGATGATAAAATACCTATGTGATAGGATGAAGCAAGGTGACTGATCTAGGCATTTTGATGTAGTGTGTTAAGCGACTTTCTGATGATAGAAGTCAGGAGGAAGATCTTCTGTTTCTTGGACTGCAGATTGAGTGGGGTAACTGAAATCCCGGAAAGAGAAACAGCTAATAAGGGGGTTGGGGGTGTGTGTGTGTGTTCCTGTACAAATAAAGCATTTGAAAAGAAACACAAAGCTAACACTATTGTTTAAGTGAAGAGCCTATATTCTATGGGGTTTTCCCCCCTTAAATAATCAGGTACATAATAAAGGCAACTTAAATCATAGAAAATTATTCTTGTGAGACACAGAATCTCTGCTACCTAGGCAGATTGCATGTAAAGAACAACCTTTTGTGTTGTAGGTAGAAGAATTATTTACTAAATAAAGAAAGCAGGACCATCTAAACTGAGGGGGTACTGTAAATATTTGAATATATTTCATAGCTGCATTTCAGACTCAGGTATTATAAGCCAAAGCAAATAAAATTCTTTCTAAGTTCTGTCATTTTTTTATACTCTTTCATGTTCTTTTAGATAATCTGTGAGATCAAAATGATTTTCATAACAATACTGAGATATTATCTGTCTTTTTGACTCTCTTCCTCTCATGAGTATACAGTGGAATTTTCCAGAGGCTATGTGATGTGTGAAATGCAGTGGATTAAATGCAAAAGATATAAATATCTGGCTTTCTTCTGTTACCCCAGATAGTAAACAATGCTATTCCTTCCATGAAAATATTTGTTTGGGAAAAAAAGCTATTTTCATAAAAAACAGGTCACTTACGTTAACATGCAATGTGCTCATCATTGCTACTTTCCAATGAATCAATAAATATTTAAAAATTTTCTCTTTTATCTTGAAGATGGTAAATATCAACAGTTTAACATACATTACAATCTACATAAACAAAAGCTCTTCAAGGTTCTTGGTAATTTTTGATAGTATAAAAGGGTCTGAAAACGAAAAAGCTACTTTAGACAAAAACTGTTCTTTTTCCTTGAAAAAAGAAAGCACATATAGTATTGTAATTGTCACTGTTACTCTTTGAAGAGCCTCAACTACCATATTAACTATAACTTTATTTTATTTTTTTAAATTATAACTTTAGATCAAAGTGACTAACTTCTATTTTAAAGAGAAAAGTGAAGGATGGAAAACAGAACTATATGGCATATACAAACATTTTTACAGACTAGCAGGGCTTAAGAATACACATGACCAAACTTCCCATAGCCATACAAATCCTTTTTATAACTTCCTAAAGTGGCAAAAGTGAATACATTATACAACTCCAAGATATAGCTTCCCTATAGCATTTCAAAATAAAATGCAAAATATATAAAACATTATATTGGAATTATGCTTAGTCTAAACCAATGTTTCAATATTCTGTTTTACTTCGAAAGCATCTAGTGGTGCAATGATTAGGCATCCATTAACTCAATTTAATGTCAGTCCACAATTTTAAGTTGTTTAAAGATCTTGAAAATTATCTTCAAGCTGGCATACTACAAAGCATATTTGCAGCTGAAATAAAGTTTGTCAGAATACTGATTTAATGTAGTTGAAAACATTTACATTTTTCGTAACTATAAACATTTTTGTGGGTAATGTTAACTTATTTGATCAGTAAGCCTGTGTAAGTTTAGGAAAAACACACAAGTAAAATAAAAAGACTTACTTGCCAAAATTTTACATTAATTATGTAATCTTGGGTCCTTAAAACATTTCTGGATCAGTTTCTGCAAGAAGATGCTTTACTAAAGTCCAGCACATTTAAAATATTAGAAATTCAATTTTCTGATTTTCTGGGAATTTAAGAATATTCACTTTATATGTGTGCTTATTTTCTCTCTCTCTGCTAATCAGAACAGTGCTGCTTTAATATCTTCTAGATACAGGAAAAGATTTCACAGACACAACCAGAGGTAAAGGTCTTTCTGAATTACAGAGTATTTTGGAATATTTTTTTCTTCATATTTTAATAAATATTCATAGTTTATTCTTGTTGGGCAGAAAATTGGGATTATGCTTATGTTTTATTATTTAACCATGATCTTCCTACATTTATTATGAGACTGTAGTGTTTCACCGTATCATTAATTCATGAAAATCGTTATCAAGAAAGGCGTAGCAGCATATCCCTCCTCAAAAAGACAATTACCCAAGCTACAAGATTTAAAGGAACAGTCCAGTAGAAATACGCCTTAAGAGGTTTTTTTTCAGCTTATGTTCTAGGCCTAATTCACCTCTAATCCTTTTCCTCTTTATTTTCTTCTCACAGTTTCCTTTCTGTATGTAATCAGGCAGAGGAAAACACAAATATGAACTAAAGAGAGATTTTAAGTAGGAAATACAGAAAATATTAGAATGAAATAAAGCATCTTAGTAATGGTGGTAGGAGAAAAAAAGGGAGTCTTGAGAAATTACCTCCCGGGTACTTGACTACTTCAGTGTAATGTATCTGTGGTGTTTATTCATGCTAATGTATAACTTTACATTTCATCGTAATTTAAATTTATCATAATTTTACATTTTAAAGGGCTCAATGGATGAGTTCAATGAATTATAGATGCAGGCTTCAGGCCCTAGTGCCTCTATTTTACATACAGTGCTTACTAGTGAAGGCAACCGACTCTTTGCAGCTTCCAAGAGACCCTGTTGGGCTCTGGCTTCCTGAGAACTAGTTTGAAGAGCCTATGCTAATGAGTCATCTTGAAAAGGCTCTTTTTTTTTTTCACAGGCTCTCAACAGACTTGAGGTAAAACCATAGCTCAAACGAATATTGGCAAAACAGGGTAGCAAATAGAGTCCCAAACTCCTGTATCATTCAAAAGATGTGTGGTACCCAAGCAGTAACGCCAGCACAGCGCTTAGGTATGAGGTTTCACCATTATTTTCTAAATACCTTTGGAAAAAAGTAAATCTGGCAAGTCCCACCTTCCTATTGTGACGGCCCGGTGAACTCATACACACATCACGTTTCTGGCACGTAGGCCATTTGCACCCTTCGGCTCCACCCCCGCCGCCCGCGCGCCACACCCCCCGGTTCCCACCGCCCTCTGGCGCCCTGGTCGACTTCCGCCATCCCCACCGAGCGCGGCCGCTGCAGCCCACGTGGCCTCCGCTACGTCACATCCGGCCCTTGCGATTCGGGGCTGGGAACCCGCGCGATGAAGTGCGTATTTGTTACTGTAGGGACCACCAGCTTTGACGACCTCATTGCGTGTGTCTCGGCGCACGACACGCTGCAAGTGAGTGGGGGAGGCGGGCGTGCGGGCGCGTGGCGGCTTCGTTCGCCGCTCGCCGCCGCTAGCCTTACCACTAGCCTCGGTAACCTTGCGGACCGGAGCGCTCGGGAAGAACCCCTCACAGCTCTACCTCAGGTGCCGCCGCCCCTTTGCTGGCTCCTCCCCGCGCTCGGCTGGGCCCTCCTCCAGCTCCCCCTCTCCTTAGCGTCCTCCGCCTCCTCTTCCCGCTTCCCCGCCGCCCTCCGGGCCGCTCCTCCCCATCCTTTCTCCGGCTCCTCCTTTCCCCGGCTTTTCCCTTCCGACTCTCCGCCTCCGCCTCTCCTTCCTCGTGCTTCGCCCCTCCTTCCCGCTGCTCCGCCTCTCCGAGTGGGGCTCCTCGGCCCGGGCCAGCCTCCAGCCGCTCCTCAGGCCCACTCGGGGTCGCGTGGTCGGCGTCAGACGCCTCGGCGAGCTCTGCCTGGCCCGGCCCGGCCCGGCTCGGCCCGGCTTGGCTCGGCTCGATCCGGCCGGTCCCGCTCAGCGCGCCGTCCCCGCCCTGCCCCCACCGCGCTCGGGCGAGCCCGCGCCTCGCGGTCTCGTCGGGCGTCCTCGAGGCGGGCGTCCTCCGGCGGCGGCTGCTGCGGCGGCTCCTCCGGGCGGGTGGTTCGCGCAGCTTCAGCCCTGAGGCGGATTGGGGCCGTTTCTTCGTCTCCCCTCTAGTTTTTGACGCCTTCCTCAGGGTCTCGCCCGGTCTTCTGCCTGTGGCGTGGCCGGTTCTTTCAACGGCTTGGTGAGCAGGGTCGCGTAGATCTTACCGGTAGGACTCGTGAGGTACCTTGTCGGGGCCCGGTACGGGGATAAAGCGTCGTTCTGGAAAAGTAAAACGGCCGCCGGTAGAAGATTTTGCGGCCCGCGCTGCGGTCTGAACACCGACTTTAGGGTTTGTTTTTACAGTACCTTGTTTAAAAGTCCCGCTTTTTCTTTCTTTCTTTTTTTTTTTTTTCCCTTTTCAGATCATCAAGAGCCTGGGCTACAACCGACTTGTCCTTCAGATAGGTAGAGGAAAGGTGGTACCTGAACCATTCAGTACTGAGTCATTTGCTCTGGATGTTTACAGGTACAAGGATTCATTGAAAGAAGATCTTCAGAAAGCAGATCTTGTTATTAGTCACGCAGGTAAAGTGCTTTAGAATACCACAGTTTGGGTTTTTGGTAGTAAGAACAGAAACTTGAAATTTTTGAGGTAAAGTAAAATCACTAACGCAGTGTAGCCTTTTGAGTATAATACTTACTTGAATATACCCGTTGAGAACATTACTAGAGAACTTACTATTTCTGGGTAATACGAGGAAATTAACAACATAGACTAACTTTAAAGAAAGAAACTCCAAACTCGGGCGAAATAATTTACCCAACGTCGTGCGTAAAGTTATCAAATTTGAAATTAGTATTTGGGCTTAGATTTGCAGGAATGTTCAGCCAGCTTATTGGTTGGATTGGACATGGAGAAATTGGCTTTGAAAGTTTTTTTTATATTTTAAATGGGAGTATGAAATGAATGCAGTCAAAAATATTTTTTAACCACATGTTGTGTAAATCATTGCCTGCTCTTCAAAAACCATCCTGATCTAGTCAGACTGCCGGTACCGTCACAAGAACTGTTTTTGGGGAGCATTGCAGTTTCGATTGCTGGATAAGTGAGGGAAGAAGCTTCTTAGTTCTTAAGAGGTCTAGTTTGAAGGGAGAAAAGTTACTAGAAGTAAACATTACCAACAGATTAGTGATTAGAAATGTATAGGATAATAGTTAATAGTTTTTTGTACCGTTCTGTGTGCTTTGTGTATATAAGTCATTGAATCCTCCCAGACCTATGAGCTAAGTATTTTTAGTATTCCCATTTTACAGATGAAGAAACAGAGACACAGATTAACTGTACTTCTCCAGTCAAGTTAGTAGATAAAAGTCTTGGTGTTAGAGTCTGTCCTACCTACTACTCTAAACTAGTCAACCCAAAAAGGTTTGTCTACTTATCAGTCTCCTCACTCCCATTTATTTTTTATTAACTTATTTTTAAGATTTTATTTATTTGAAACAGCACGAACTGCGGAGAGGGGTAGAGGGAGAAGCAGACTCCCCACCCAGCAGGGAGCCTGATGCCAGGCTCCATCCCAGGACCCCGAGATCATGACCTGTGCCCAAGGCAGGCTTTTCACAGACTGAGTCGCTCAGGCGCCCTTCTCACTCCCATTTAAAATACCTAAACGATTTTAGATTTTAGAGCTGAATTGACCCAAATATTGTATATATGCACATTTATGGAGACTTATTCTTGACATTTTGGGGATGGTACCTCACAAGCAGCCTTACAAGGATGGTCAGAGTTTTTCTTTTTGGTGCCTGTCACTATTGAAGACTTGCTTTTTCCACTTGTGTTTGAATAGAAGTGCAGTACAGTTTCACGTGTAGTATGTTGAACTTAAATCTTAATTGAATTCAAGGCTCATGCCCAGGGCATACTAGTAGAGGGCAAGTGGCAAAGCACTGAATCGTAGGTCATAATATTGTTGGCAGTGGTAAAGGATGTATTTTTCAAGTCAAGTTTATAACATAATATAGAGAACTGGTCACTACACTTTGGTCATTTGAATGTATAATTTAAAGGCCTGGTTTGTAGTTCTGCCAGCTAAGTTTATCATCTTCAGTTCTGTCTATAAAGCTTGGTGGAGCACCTTAGCTTTTTTTTTTTTTTTTTTTAAACTTAACAATTTTGATTTAGGTGCAGGAAGCTGTTTGGAGACTCTGGAAAAAAGAAAGCCCCTTGTAGTGGTTGTAAACGAAAAGTTGATGAACAATCATCAGTTGGAATTGGCAAAGCAGCTACACAAAGACGGGCATCTCTTCTACTGTACCTGCAGGTATACTACAGACTGATAATTTGACCTCTTGCATTAAATCCTCCCTAGCTATTCTTATCCACCTACCTAACTTGTCTGTCTTTTCAACCTCTTACATTCTCCTGCTTATCAAACATACTTTGATTTTTCTCACCTGTAAAGCCCTCTTATTTGTCTAATGCTGTGAGTGTGATCTCTGTTATATTTCTTTCTGTGTCTGTGCGTGTTTCATTTCATGTGAATATCTGTGTGTGTACGCATGTATGTAAGTTCCATCTGGTGCGCAAGTCTCTGAGAATATAATTTTTGAGTTCATTAGATTTTCATTATTCAAGGAAGGCATTTGCTGATTTTTTATAATTAAGGTTTTGCCTTCAGTAAATCCACTGGGATCCCTAAGTGAAATTTACTCACTCATTAATTAAAGTAGACCTGATATGTCATAGGCATTGTTTTTAAGTGCTTGTGGATACAGTGATAAACATGAGGTAAAGCCCCTGCTCTCTTGATACTTATGTTCTAGTAGGGGGACATAGTTAACCGTTCATAAATAAACGATGAAGATAATTTCACGTGGTGAAATGTGTTAAGAAAGTAAGGCAGGGTGTGATATAATAGCTGGGAGTGAAGATTAATTAGATTGGTCAGGGAAGGCATGACTGAGTATATGACATTTGAGCTGAGACCTAAATGACAAGAGCTAGTCATGTGAAGCTCTAGAGGAAGAAGGAACAGCAGTAACTGCAAAGGTCCTAAGTTAGGAAAGAGCTTGGAGTTTGTTTTGTTTGAGGAACAGAGGGAAGGTTAAGTGTGGCAGGAGTATGGCGAGCAAGGGAGAAGATAGTATAAGATGAGACTGGGTGGGGATAGCTCAGGTAAGAGTTCTGATTTTATTCTGTGTTTAGTGAGAAGCCATTAAAGTATTTTAAGCAAAGGAATTACTATGGTAAGGAGTATTATTTTCTAGAAGTATATTAAAATTCAACAAGAACTGGTCAACATCACTGTAGAAGGATGAAGAAAATTGCTGGTTGGTTTTCTATTAATTCTTCTTGAGACACTAGAAGCTTGCAAAAGGGTCAGGTCAGTAATTCCCAATTATTTGACTTTAAAAGCTATCCTAGTTTGATGTTTTAAAAAGTAAAGACCTTATAGAAGTATTATAAAATATATTTTTTATGTTATAATAAATTGAAATTAATTTTCAAGTGGAAAACCTTAGAAAAAACTGGCTAGAACATAAAAGGCTGGTCTTTTAACCTCACTGCGTCTGTCTCTTAGGCACTCAGTAAATACTTGTTCTTTCATTAAATATTTATTGAGCACCTACTATGTGCCAGGCATTCTAGGTACTTGTCATGTATTGGTGAACAAAACAGACAATTCTGTTCTCAATGAGAGGAGACAAATTCATTGATTGTTTCAGGAACAATTGTTGGTGTCCTAATCCCTATATGATGGAGGAGAGGAAAGATCAGGGTGGCTGTATAACACAGAAGTCATTATTAAAAGTACTGTGAGTCGGGAGAAGCTAGGTAATAAAAATTATGTAGGCTTCAGATAACTGTCCTTGGGTAGTTGAGATTGTTAGGGGTTAACATTTTTTATTTTTTTATTTTTTAAAGATTTTATTTATTTATTTGACAGAGACACAGCTAGAGAGGGAACACAAGCAGGGGGAGCGGCAGGCAAAGGGAGAAGCAGGCTCCCCGCTGAGCAAAGAGCCCGATGAGGCACTGGATCCCAGGACCCTGGGATCGTGACCTGAGCTGAAGGCAGGTGCTTAAATGAGCCACCCAGGCGTCCCGGGGTTAACATTTTTTAAAGAAGAATAAACTCCGCCTCCTAACGGGTTTATGCAAGTCAGTTTTTCCGGACACTTAATGAGTATTTTTATTCTACATGTTAAGTCAGCTTTGATTTTATGTCAGTACATTTATTTTTTTTTATTTTATTTATTTATTTTTAAAGGTTTTATTTATTTGACAGAGAGAGAGACAGCGAGAGAGGGAACACAAGCAGGGGGAGTGGGAGAGGGAGAAGCAGGCTTCCGCGGAGCGGGGAGCCTGATGCGGGGCTCGATCCCAGGACCCTGGGATTATGACCTGAGCTGAAGGCAGATGCTTAACAACTGAGCCACCCAGGCGCCCCTGTCAGTACATTTAAAAGGAGAAAGCACTGATTTCAGAAAAACATCCTAATTCCTTACTCAAGTTGAAAAGCTGTACAAGTCTCCAGTTTATTTCTTATAGTTTTAGAAGTCTTTTTCTTAATATTAATTTCAAAAAAAAGTCACATACATGAATTCTGTAAGAATCAATAATTGGTTGTATTTTCATTTTAGGTACATTATTCCCCCAAATCTAGGCTGGGTAGTTGTATGTCTGTTCTAATTTAAGTGGCTGCTTAAATTTGTGAAGTAATACTTTTATGTCATGGTTTGGAATCTTCCAACATGCATGGTGATTGTACCTTAATTACATATGGATTTATGATAGTAAATTACTGGCAAAAGAAAGCTATTTCACAGTCTTCATGCATGGTCCAGTAGTCTTCCCAGCTTATTGTTCTTGTCTGGCAGCTGTTAATTTTGTTTTCATTTATTCTGTTTTCATAAATTAATTTTGCTTCAGTTTATATCTGCCCAGTCCCGAGAAATGTTTAAAAGCCATGTGACCACATCTTTCATGAAATAACATTCCTGTAATATTTGTTGACATGATGTACAGTATCTGTTGAATTGGTATTGACAGGTACTACATAGTGCTCTTCGTATTGCTTTAATCTTTGTATGTACGGTTGACCCTCGAACAACACAGATTTAAATGACATGGGTTCACTTACACAAGGAGTTTTTTTCAGTAAATGTGTTTTCCTTATGATTTTCCTAATAACATTTTTTCTCTAGCTTATTGTTAAGAATACAGTGCATAACAGAATGTATAAAATGTGTGTTAATTGACTCTTATGTGACCGGTAAGGCTTCCAGGCAACAGTAGGCTATTTGTAGTTAAGGTGTGGGGGAGTCAGAAGTTATATATGGATTTTCTTTTTTTTTAAGATTTTTAAATTTATTTGAGCGAGAGAGAGCATGAGTGGGCGGAGAGGGAGATGCAGACATCTGCAGATGCAGATGGAGCCCCGACGTGGGGCTCCATCCCAGGACTCTGAGATCATGACCTGAGCTGAAGTCAGACACTTAACCGACTGAGCCACCCAGGTGACCCTGGAAGTTGTACATGGATTTTCTTTTTTTCTTTTTTCTTTTTTTTTTTTAAGATTTTATTTATTTATTTGAGACAGAGAGAATGAGATACAGAGAGCATGAGAGGGAGGAGGGTCAGAGGGAGAAGCAGACTCCCTGCCGAGCAGGGAGCCGGATGCAGGACTCGATCCCTGGACTCCAGGATCATGACCTGAGCCGAAGGCAGTCGCTTAACCAACTGAGCCACCCAGGCGCCCCTACATGGATTTTCAATTGCGCGGATTGTCGGTTCCTTTAACACCACCTTGTTCAAGGGTCAACTATATACCTAAAATAAAATTTTATTAAAATTCGCATGTACAGTTTGAGAAGCATCACAGTATTCTTGGAAGTTAGATTCAGTCATCAAGTGGGCAGCAGATGAATTACAGAATTTTCTCCCTTGTTACCTAATATTTTTCTTCTTTTGTTTTAGCACGCTTCCTGGGCTGTTACAGTCAATGGACTTATCAACACTGAAATGTTTTCCTCCTGGCCAGCCAGAAAAATTTTCTGCATTTTTGGATAAAGTTGTTGGATTACAAAAATAAACACTAAACTCTGAACACTTTAAAAACATCCCCCAAATCCAACCTATGGAATGTGGTTAAATCAAATTAAATATATAGTATATTTGCAGAATAATATAAATTAATAAACTTATACATCTATAGAATGTATAGAAAATTTTATGGTGTGAATGTTAGCATTTGGGTCCAAATCCTTACCGCAATTTAGTAAATTCAATAGATTTTTACTTTATATTTTAGTTAAAATATGTATGAGCATTCACAGGTTTTATCCTAGAATCCCAAAACCTCAAATGTAGTTATTAGTTTGGTGTTCTTTAGAATAAATAAAATGAAGCAGTAACAAATTTGTAAGGCATTTGAGAGTCAGCATCATTAGCTGTACAGTTTAAGGAACCAATTTTTTAAAAAAAACAAGCAAAAATGATGAGTTGTGTTCTGTGAAATAAAACTTTCAATAATTACCTTAAAAAGATTAAGATTAATTAAAGGTTAACAAGATTAAATATCAAATCAGTTGATTATGGTACTTGGAGAAATTACTTTTAGTGGTGTAGATTTGTTCTCTTTCCTCTAAAATGCAAATAGAAAATGACAAAATAATCTTGTTCAGTATCAAAGTTTTATTGGTTTGAAAAGAGTAAATCAAAAAGGACTTAGGCCAAGAGAACTTGCTATTATTTTTAAGGGCCCCTTCTCACAGTGGTGTTGAAACATTTATTGTAACATCACAGAGGAATTTATAATTTACTTAAAAAATTAGTTCTACAAGCAAATATATGATCAGATGTATATAATGGCCTAAATACATGACTTTTAGGTTCATGTTCCTCAAGATTGATACATTATGAAATTCTGATTAGAGTAAGTAGTCTTGATTCTAAATGTTCATAGTTTTCTGGTAGAAATTTTAGATAGAGTTTATAAAAATAGTATACACTGTAAAGACATACTTTCCATAATCAAAATGTTGGCTATTTTAGGCATTTTACTGGGGATGCTTTATATAATGTTTCTATAGATTTATTTTCCTGATTGTGTTTTACTTAGGCTAATACTAAAATAAATTCTTAATAGTAGAAGGTGGTGGCTGAGAAATACTCTGGGTAGCAGGAGGAAGCCAACTTGGATTAAAATTTTGCTGAGAATAATCTAAAAAGTGAGTAATCTATATCTACATAGTTGAGAATTCACAGCACCATAATCGATTATAAATGTACATTAGTCTTAATGCTAATGTTATATAGGAAAGGCCCTTTCCAAATATTTGGAGAGAATTTTCTGGGCTCTTTTATAAGTGCTCTAATTTGAGAAAAATTGTGGCTTAAAATGTATTTTGATCACTTGGTTTTTAGTTATGTCATGAAGGACTAACCATAGAGAATCAGAAACAAAGGGTCAACTTAAACATCAGACAACTGTAAAGTAATATGGGACCCCAAATCCTCTGTTTTCTTTCCCACAAGAATATATAACCCTGATTGCATTATTTCATTTAGCAGAGGCTTAAGCCAATGGTGTTAATTGCGTGTAGTGATATCCCTTGACTATATACCTTTGTGAAATTTTTTTTACCAGTTCGGCTTAAAAATCCGGGGATCTCTCCGGATCAATTTCATTTGGCAGGAATTCTTGGGGTCATCTAGTCCAATCCCATCATTTCTCAGATGTGGAAGGCCAAAGGTTTACAACTTTGACAGGGAACTGCCACTAGAAGCAGCTTCTTGACTCCTTGTCTTGTACTCTTTCTACCACACCATAATATATAATATATATTGTAAGCTTTTTTTTTTTTCTTCATAATTGTCTAGTATTTACTTTACTCCCTTCCAAGGAGAGTTTTGTTCATTTATTAGAAGTTGTTTACTTCAGTAGGAATTTCACCCTTAATTGGGTTTTTCTTTGGTGTATGATAAACTTACCTTGGACTTAGAAACCTGTGCTTCCTGAGTTTTTGGAATCCAAAATGCCATGGGTAGGATTGATAGTAGATTGAATAAAGGAAGACTTTAAGACAAAGACTTGTAGATTTTTGGAGTTGGAAGAGAATTTTAAACATACCTACTACAAACCACTTTAGATGAGGAAGAAGGCTAAGATAAATTAATTGCCAAAATTACCAGTTATTGGTCCTTATGAAAAATTAACGGTAATATTCTATTGGGAATATTTGCTCTGAGTGAAATTTGGTTTCATTGCATGGCAGGGCTTCAGGTTCTTGAAGTCAGTGGGTAAGTGGAGTGTAGTTTATTTAGCAGTTTTCTGTTAGAGATATTTAAATTTCCAGGGATAAGGAAGCAAAGGAGTATTTTGAGAAATTCTTATGGATATGTTCAGAGGTGGACAAGTAATAATAGTAGAAAGTTGATGTTGGAGTAGATGAAAAGTGATGTGAGGTTATAGGATGACTTTGGGAAGTAGGGAGTTTTGATGACTGATTTGGGAGGAAAGAAAGCTGGAAGGATTTGGTAGGTAAGAGTGCAACTGATGAACTTGAAGTGAGATTCTGGAACATTAAAAGTTGACTCTTGAACAATGTGGAGGGTTAGTGGTGCAAGAACCCTGCACCCTGCACAGTTGAAAATCCACATATAAATTTTGACTCCCCAAAGATTTGATTAATAGCCTGCTGTTGACTGTGGAAGCCTTACTGATAACATAGACTGTCAATTAACACATTTTGTATATTATGTGTATTATATACTGTAATCTTAACAAAGTAAGCTAGAGAAAAGGAAATGTAAAGAAAATCAAGGAAAATACATTTACAATATTGTGTTTTAGAAAAAGTATAAGTAGACCTGCACAGTTCAAATCCGTGTTGTTCAAGGGTCAGCTGATCATTATCGGAAAGTACTGTCAAGTGTCTGATTTTAGACACCTTAGAGTACTACTCTGTGCTTTTAAAGGTAAATCATGTAGATAAAAAGGGCAATATAAAAATATGTACCACCACTTTGATAGTTTGAGGAAGAGTTTTCCAAGACTAAAAAAAGTCCGTAATGACTAGAAGTAATGTAGACATTTTTCTTGGCCCTTTATTATAGTATAAGCACTTAATCTCTCTGATTCGTTCAAATTGTAAAATTTTCAGACATGACCAAAAATCTGCATACAGTATAAGAAATGAGACATGGGCAGACTATTTGAAACTGATTTGGGGGAAAGGTTTGGAATGGGTGGTCCAGATAGTTGTACTAATCTGTTTTTCTGCTGTACAACTAATACTATATTTTTGTGGGGGAGTGGGGAATGAAAAATAACAATAGTTAACACCTGTTGCGTGCTTAGTATGTATCAGGTACTATTTAAAGCAGTTTAGAGGTTCCTGGGTGGCTCAGTCCGTTAAGTGTCTGCCTTCAGCTCAGGTCATGATCTCAGGGTCCTAGGATTGAGCCCTGTGTCTGGCTCGCTGCTTAGCTGGGATTCTGCTGCTCTCTCCCTCTCCCCCCCCCCCCCCCCCCCCCCCCCAATCCTGCTTGTGCTCACTCTCAGTCTCTCAAGTAAATAAATTTTTTAAAAACAGTTTACAGGTACGAAGTTACTTAATCTTTACAATAATTCTATGAAATAGCTACTATTCTCCCATTTTGCGGATGAGGAAACTGAGCTCAGCATAATGCAAAAAGGAAGTTTTATGCTACTTAAGTGTCTGATAGACTGAGAATTGTAATTGCTAGAATGCTGATTTCCCCTGTATTTCTTCCATCATTTGTGGTGACAGGACATGAAGTCAGGACTATTCCAAGAAATTTTGATTGAATGATAACCACAGGTATATTACTTATTTCAGTCTTCACATTGTTATTTTTAAAAGCCTACTGAATGCTGATCAAAATCCATGTGGAGAAACTCCCAGGTGGTTTGTCTGGTTGCAAGTTACTTAACTGGCTCTTTTGTTTTCTCCAAATATTTGTTTTAGGTTCTGTTTTTGGTTCTGTTCTCTCTCTATTTTTTCTTGATATTTTCATTACTCCCAGAGCTACTATTAATGCTCTATCTATATTCCCCGACTCTGATCTGAACTTCTGAATGGTATTTCCAGTTACCTATTGGTCATATATGTCTGTTAATGCTCTAAGCATGGTAAACTTAATGTGCCCCAAACTAAAATCTTATTTCTCCTTCCATCCTTCTGAGATCCTTGCCCGTATTGATGGTATTATAAGCCTGGGGGACTAAATGATATCTTTAACCCATTATATCTGATTGGTCACCAGGTTCTCTTAGCTTTGCTTTCTAAATATCTTGAGCCCATTTATTTGCTCATTTAGTCTTTTAACATAAATGCATAATAAGCATCTACTTTTTCTAGCAGCAGTACTCAAGACATGATTACTGCTCTGGAGGAACTCTTAACAGTCTAGTTGAGGAGGAACTGTCTTACTCATTCTTGAATCCTCTGCCTGCAGCACAGTAGGCTTTCCATAAATGATAAATGCATAAATGCACTTTTTTTCATTGTCTTGATTGGGATCGGTCTTTAGGAAACACTGTAATCTTGCACATAGTCATTTCTTGGAGTCTAGTATGTCTCTTGTTCAGAAGAAAGATGTGACCATCACATTGTATGGTGAAATTTGTAGGATCAAACATTTACAGGACTGGCATTAAAACATAGCAATACTGACACTGTGTAATATCCTAATGGTATTTAAGTGTCTGTCAAATAATGGTACCTATTGGGGATTTTTGGTAAAACGTGTTAAAAATGAAGAGGTTTGTTAAAAGCAGTAGTGTAGTGTTTTCCAATAACAAATTACATGGAAAAGGGTTTAAGATAACCACTAAACATTTAATTCCTTGTTAGATGGTTAATTCTTTACAAAAGTGAGTATTCTAGCACAATATTTATATTGAATAGTTCTTTAAATTATAATTTTTGTAGGTGGCTAGATAGAAGGTGAGCAAACCTAGCTTGCTTCAAACAGGAATTTCCTGAAGAATATATGCTTCTTGACTCTGATATTGATAGAATATTTTTAAGGTCTTTTATACTGTTAAATACCATCTGTTTTGGTATTTGACTTCTAGCTCTTTATTGTGTTTATGAATTTTTACCACATCCTGACCAAAATTATTTTGATTGATACTCTGTCATTTTATTTTGATGGCTATAGTCCTGCTCTCTAAGGCAGTAGTATAAGCCTCTTTGGGTCATGGAACCCTTCAAAATATTTAAAACTATTGCTTCTCTCGCATACTGACACATATTTTGCAGTAAATTTCGGGGAGTTTTTCCCAGGTACCTTGAGGCTCCAGGTTGAGAATCTCCAGACTGAGGCCAATTTAAGTATTTTCATTCCTCGTTCCTTGTTCATTAGTACTCTGGTGATAACTACTAGACTCCTTTATAATGAAGCCCTCTGATTAAGTACATTTAAGTTTAGTAATTCCCAGTTTTATCACATAACAAATTAGAAACTTACCAAGTTTAACACATACCGAACACAATTTGAAACTAATTTTAATACTGTTATACCATTAACTGTCTATAATCCATAATGTCTTGTGTATCACTGTTTCTAATTGATAAAAGGAACTAAGTGGAATTTTTTTCATTTGTAGTAATTATTCTAGGATATACTAGATTAGGCTATTTGGAAAAGCAATAGTTTTGTACCTCATTTACTGTCAAGTGTGCTTCTAATGTATTTGTTTGCTGAACTGATAGTCACTGTTGGAATGATGTCTGTGAGGCCATATATTACATCTTTTTTATTGTTCATTTCTCCTTTTGTACAGAACATATTGGTTGTTTATCCACTGCCAGTGTGCAGTGGGTGAGTAATATACTTCCCAAATTTAGGAGTGAAAAACATTAAGTCCTTGGCCTAAGTAATTTTCTGAATCTCAGTTTTCCCATTTGTGAATTAGTAAAGCTAACTTCCTTCATAGGTGATTTCTGAGACACAAAACCAATTGTGTGGCATGTTTGAAAATAAAAAAATGTCATTGAAGTAATACATTTTCTCGGTTAGAGTTTTTGTTTTAAGAAGTAGGAGTAGACTTAGAGATATTTCCCTGGAATTCACAGTATATACTCCTAAATGATACAGAAGGCAAAGTCTTCATTGAATTTCATATTGAAATTCATAGTCTCTAGTTGGGGTTATAGTTAGAGAATTAAAGATTATTTAGAAGCTTAAGTGAGTGCATCAAAACAAGAGTGTTCTGGTCTGTATTCTCCTTTCCTTCAATCCCCTGTATGTTGGTAGACTGTTCAAACACTGTATCTTGAATAAAAAACCAACCCTTAGCATTTCTGTGCCATTAGGATGCATTTTTAAACAAAGCATTACTTTCCTTTTTTCCCCTAATCTATATTAGAGTGCTTCAGATGGAAGTGGGGAAGAGAAGGAAATGAAAGCAAGTGGCTCTTGGTAATGTTTCTTTTATTTTGCTTATCTGAAGGATCACTACTCTGGGAAATCAGTTTCTTTATTGTCTCTTTCCTAAAGCTTTAAGAGGAGGGAGGTTGAATAGGATCCAATGGCCAAATTTTGTTTTGGAACCATTGTGTTCCCTTCCTTCATGAATTTTGCTTTGTTCATTTTGTTTAAATGTCTACTACGAAAAGAAGCAACAGGTTCTATTTCCAGGGTGCTGTTAAAAATGTTTCAGAATGTTTACCATTATATTTTTAAGTAATGAAAAACCTTAAAAATAGGTCCTGTAGGGTTGAGTTATATACCCCAATTGGCTCCATGTTATTTTGGTACTAAAAATAAGTGAAATAAATGAGTTTTTTTAATACTGATTGCCTTTCAGCAGTTTCCCACAAATCTTTACATACATGTCATTGTCATTTTTATTTTTTGCAGTTTTAGATAAAATTGACATAACATTGTAAAAGTTTAATGTATTTGACATAATCAGATACATGTATATATTGCAAAATGATTACCACAGTTAATATCCATCACCACACATGGTTATAAATTTTGTTGCCTTAAAAAATCTAGGTCTGTTTATTTCATCTGTAAGGTAAGATTTACTCATTTTTATGTGGGCCAGTCAACCCCGTGATTTGCCGGGATAATAGGTTAATCCTCCTACAAGCTGTTTTTATGGTTAATGTTGATCACAAATTTGACCATCTAAAGGGAGGGCAAATCTGTTATCCACCATTGAATCACAGTTCCTTAGACCTGAAAGAGAGCTTAAACATGCACCATACCTCCTTCCTTTTATAGATGAGGAAACTGACTCACAGAAAGTAGCATAACCAAGTTCATAATACTTTTTTCATGGTACCATGTTGCCTCTCAAACTAAAATAGTAACTCAGAAGTGTCATGTCCTATATACCTTTACAACTAAACCTTCTCTGTCACAGATAATGTATGCTTTAAAAAAATTTTCAGGCATGTACCTCATTTAATTAGTTGAAATATGAAGAAGTGTTACCTCAGAACTAAAACTATTAGTATTCATGATCCTATTTGATCAGTGAAGAAATAAGACAATTCTAGCAATTAAAACAAGTCGCATATGCAGGTTAAATTTTAATATAGAAAGTAGTAATTATAAAAGCACATCAGTTTTATAATAAGTCAAATAATGTTAATTAAGTTATTTCGATTTTCTTCAGTCTGTTTCATTTTAATCTGTACCCAGAGTACAGTGCCTAAAAGTTTAAGGCAGTTATTTTTCTTTCCATTTTCAGAAGTGAAAGAAGCTTTATCAGTGTTGGGGAAAGCTCCTCTGGGGAGCTATATTTGAACTTTGGCTTGATTTCCAGTAGAATTTAGTTGAAATTGTTCTGTTCACTAAGAATTTCTTAGTGAATTGTTTTGTAAGGTAGCAGCTAACAGCAATCAATATTTAAGCACTTTTGTGCTAAGCACTTAACATTCAGTATCTTAATGTAATTATCCCAGTAACCTTAGGTATAGATGACAAAAAATTTGTACAGAAACATTTTTCAAACTTTGAAACCATTTAAAAGCAGTAGCTATTGTGCATTAAAAACTTGTTAACTTGAACGCTAAAGTTCCCTGCCTAACTTTGATCTGGCTTTTCCTAAATCTTCAGAAAGATTTGGAAAGTCTTTGTAAAAGATTCCCCTGTGGAAAAGGCCAGATCAAAGTTAAGCAGGTAACTTTAGCATTCCTTAGAGCCTTTAATATTGCTAATGGACATTGTGAACCTCAAAGATTGGATTATAGTGTGCAGTATTTGCTGAAATTTTCACCCTGAAACTCTTTAGAGACACTTACTAAGAACTTGTGAAACAACATTGATTGAGAACGCTAGTTCTCAAAGTTCCTGGACCAGCAGCATCAGCTGTCATCGGAGAACTTGTTAGAAATGCACATTCTCAGGACCCACCCTATACCTGCTGAATCAGAATCTCTGGGCATGGGGCAATTTGTTTTATGGAGCCCTTTCTCTGTTCTAGAGGTTTACAGGATTTGGAGTAGTTTGCTGTAGAATAGTAAGCCAATTGGGATTTCAAGTGCAATAGATACTTTGAAGGACAATATTAAATAATATGAAATGGCTATTACACACAGGATGAAGTCTATTATCCCGCAGGTTTTTTAAAAAAGTCCTATTGTACTGATTTGGGGAATGTAACCTGTACTTAACCACCTCTGAGCCTTTGTTCATCATTTCTTTTTTGATATATGATTCCTCTTTACAATAATCAGACAATATATAGTCCTTGTACTGTTATTGATAGGATGTGAAAACTTGGACAAATTTCATAATATATGAAACTTGTTTCTTCATTTGTAAAATAGGAGGTCCTGTAGCTATAAAATTCTATTTTTCATTTATTTTCCCAGTTTATTCTATTATTTCTTCTCTTAGTATTTTTTTAAATTTTTGTTATATCTTAAGATAATACACATGAATAGTATAAAATATTAACTAGTTCTACAAGGTGTATCAAACAGTTCCATGTCCCACTTCTTCCCATCTGTGATCTGCTTTCTGTAGTTGGCCATATTACCTTTGTTTTATAAGTGAATATGTTTAAACTTGTTTTCATTTTTTAATTTAAATATCATCTATACACTTGCTAGTATGGAGGAGGAGGCTTTATATTCCTCTTCCACAGTAGGAAGTCTATAGATGGTATTTAAGTTGAAAAAAAATAATTTAGTTCTTGTGAGATCTGTTTTCAGTGTTGACGTGATTACTTAAGTACAGTATTCACATCTGAGTCATGTAGTCAGTATTCATTGATTACATTCCTATTTACCTCATTTTTAATGTTTTCATTTGCTTGATTTTCTATAAAAATATTCTCAAGCTCTCCAACAGAGGTATACATCTTTCCTAGTATGTTTAAATAGGTTATCTTTAACTTTCATTATTATTTATTTTTGAAATGTCTGTGCTGGAGTTCTATCCCCTTTTAGGTGAACTGGTCACTGATTCTGTAGTCCTGCTGAATGTCTGTCCTGGGATTTCCCCTTCACCCTTATCCTAGAAATTCCTTTTGTTTCTCTTACATTGAATCTTCTGTTTCTAGGACTCTCTGCCCCCCCCCCCTTTGTGGTTTAACTTATTTTGGTTTCAAATATCCTTCATAGCTTTCTGAGAAAGGATGGTAAGTTTTTTAATCTTTCATGTTTGGAAACGCTTCTACTCCCATCTGATTGATAGCTTGGTATAGAGTTCAAGGTTGGAAATAGTTTTCCCTCACATAAGGAACTTTTATTTTTTTCTGGCTACTAGTTATTCTGTTGAGAAGTTGTATATGACCCAGTTTTCATCTCTGAAAGCTTTAGAGTCTTTATCCCTGACTTCAGAAATGGTGTGTGCATTGCTGATCATCTTTTTTGCTTTTATTGTTCTGGCTACGTCATGGACCCTTTCGATCTAAATATAGGTACTCCTATCCTGCAGTGCTAGAATTTTCTTTTCATCATTATCATAATCATTTCTTCCCCTCCACTTTATCTTTTTGGGGGCCTCCTGTGTTAGATGTTGGCTATCCAGTAGTGATCCTTTGATTTTCTTGTTTTTTTTCTCTTCAATCTTGTCCATTCTGTGAGTTCCTCAACTCTAAATTCTTTCTGCTGCTTTTTTTAAAATTTATTTTTCAGTTTAAATACAGCAAAATCAGCATTTTATATATATTTGTATAGTTCTTGTATAGTTCTGTAAATTTTGACAAACATACAATTGTGTAACCACTACCACCATCAAGATACAAAATACATCACCCCCATACATCCCCTTTCTTCCATCCGTTTGCAGTAAGGCTTTTCTATAACCCTAACTACTGGCAGCAACTGATCTGTTTTCCCTTTCTATAAGTTTTATCTTTCCCAGTTTGTCATAAATGCAGTTATACAGTATGTAGCCTTTTGAATCTGTCTTTTTACTGAATACAATTCATTTGAGATTCATGCATGTTCTTTTGTGTATCATACCTCATTTTTTATTATTGAGCAGTATTCTGTTGTATGGATGTGCCAGTTCATTTACCAATTGAAGGATGTTTGGATTGTTTCTAGTTTGTGGGGGGGATAATGATTATGAATAAAGCTGCTATAAACATTCATGTACAGGTTATTGTGTGAGCTGAAGTTTTCATTTCTCTTGGGTAGATAACTAGAAGTGGAATTGCTGAGTTATGTGGCAACTCTGGTTAACTTTATAGAAACTACTAAACAATTTTTTAAGAGTGGCTGTACTATTTTATTCATACCAGCAACATATGAGAGTTCCAGTTGATTCATGTCCTTGTCAACACTTGCTGTTGTCAGTTTTTTTAAAAAAAATTTTTAATCATTTTAAAATGTATGTAATGATATCTCATTAAAGATATACAGATGACCGTTAGACACATGAAAGGTTTTCAGCATTGTTAGCCATCAGGAAAATGCAAAACAAAATCACAGTGAGGTACCACTTGATACCCACTAGATGGGCTACAGTCAAGAGATGGACAGTAATTATGGATAGGATGTGGAAAAATGGGAGCCCTCATACACTACTGATGAGAATGTGGAATGGTGCAGCTGCTGTGGAAGACAGTCTTGACAGTTGCTCAAATGGTTAAACATAGATCCAGCACCTCCATTCCTAGGTATTATCCAAAAGAATAGAAACATGTCCAAACAAAAACTTGCACATGAATGTTTATAACCGCATTAGTCATAAAAAGCCAAAAAGTGGGAACAACTCAAATGTCTACTAATTGATGAATGGATAAGTAAAATACAGTTTAACTATAGGATTGAAATATTGATACATGCTACAACAACATGGGTGAACCTTTTTTTTTTTTTTTTAATTTGTTTCTAGTGCAAAAAGGTGGTTTTATTAAAGTACAGGGAGAGGACCCATGGGCAGAAAGAGCTGCCCATGGGTGAACCTTTAAAGCCTCCTGCTAAGTGAAAGAAGTCAGTTGCCCCGGACCATATATTGTATGATTCCATTTATTGAAATGTCTAGAATAGGTAAATATAGAGAGACAGTAGATTGGTGGTTAACCTGGAGTTGATGGACAGTGGGGGATTAGGTTGGTTATGGGTGTGGTTTCATTTGAATGTAATGAGAATGTTCTAAAATTGATTGTGCCAATGGATGACAACTCTGTAAATGTACTAAAAGTAATTGAAATGTACACTTTGAATTGCATGGTATATTAACTGAAAAGCTGTTAAAAATCACCACTTTTAAATGTACAGTAATTTTAGTGAATGTACAGAAATGTTGCAAACATCACGGTTTTAGAACATTTTTTACCACACCAGAAAAGATCCTTTGTGCTTGTTTGCAGTTAATACATACTTATATCCCAACCCCAGGCAGCCACTAATCTGCTTTCTATCTCTATAGATTTGTCTTTTTGGTGTATTTCATATAAATGGGATCCTATACCTTTTGGAATCAAACCCCTTTTGCACCTACCTTCTTTTACTTAGGTTTCAGTTTCTCCACATCCTTGCTAACACTTGTTACTGTCTGTATTTATTATAGCCATTCTAGTAGGTTGTATTTATATTTCATAATGGTTTTAATTTGCATTTTCCTAATGACTAGTGATGTTGAACATCTTTTTAGCTTATTAGCCATTCCTATATCTTTGGTAAAATGTGTAGTCAAATCATTTGGGCAATTTTTTAGTTGTGTTTTTTTACTGTTAACTTTTGAGAATTCTTTTTATACTTTTGATACAAAGCTTTTTATTCAGATGGGATATATTAATATTTTTTTCCAATCTGTGGCTTGCATTTTCATTTTCTAACGGTGACATTTGCAGAGAAGTTTTTAATTTTAATAAAGTCCAATTACTCATTTTGCTATATCTAAGAACTCTTTGCCTGACTCAAGGTCTTGAAGATTTTCTCCTATGCTTTCTTCCAAAAGTTTTGAAATTTTGGTCTACATTTAGGCCTTTGATCCATTTTAATTATTGTATAAGATGGGAGGTATAGGCTAAAGATCATTTTTTTATATATGAATGCCATTGTACAGCACCATTTGATGAAAATACTGTCTTTGTTGAACTACTCTTGAACCTTTGTCAGTAATCCATTAACCATATTTGTGTTGGTCTTTCTGTGTACTTCTCTTTCCTCTTTTTTTCTTTTTCTTTCATCTTTTTATCTTCTTGTCTCTAATTTTTGTTTACTGCTCTTTCTTGTATTACTTTTCTAGTTCTTTTTCCTCTCCCAGTTTTCCCTTTTATTCCCTTCATCAAAATGAAGTATGTAGATTAGTATTAATTGAAGTTTTATGTACTTTATTTTTAGTTTCAGTAGCAATAAATATGAAGAATTGGCATTTTTTCCTTCAAAGTAAAAACTGCCAAAAGTGAGTTAACTTTTTCATTATAACCTTTAATTTTTCTCAGTGAATTTGTGGCCTTAGAAAAAGATGGTGATCCCTCTTCCCAAACCATGTTTCAGGACTTTTTCAAAAGGCATAATTTCCCTAGTGTTCTGGTTTCCTTAAAAAAGAAATTAATTACGGTAATTTCAAATTGATAGGCTAAAGGAAGTCAAGATTTTTTTTTACCATGCTTTTATTTCATTCCTAAATTATTTTATTATCGATACTTTTTCTATAGGCAGGGCAGTCATGATAGCTACTGGATCCACAGGTACAAGAAAAACAATTTTCAAAGCAGCTTAATTTTGCAACTTCTCCAAAGCCAACTTTGGATCTGTTTAACACTTAAGAAAGGAACTTGATTTTGGCATTTAAATAAAAAGGAGACACTTGACAGTGGAATCAAGTAATGCAAGTGATCAGTCCTGTTTTTCAACCTTACAAATACAGCTGTATTTATTTTGGTTTTCTTAGAATCCAGAGTAGTTTTTCCAGAAAATTGTCCTAATAATACATGGAAATACTCTCATGTTCAACAGCTCTAATGCTGTGCCATAGCATTTTAAACGTAGTCTGTTAGAAAGTTTGTGGGTAAGACATTTTCTTTTATGCTGCTTCAGTTTAAACTTTCATTGTTTCCAGTTTTTAAGAAACCCTTTTTGCATTTACTCTTTTTGTTAATGCTATACAATAATTTGGGGATATTAGTCAAGAATTGTATCTGTTTTCTAGTATAGTTAATGGATTTAGTTTCTGTGATCCTAGCAGAGAGTTGTTATTATCTAGGAGAACCAAATGAAATTACTTAAAACCCCTTACCTGAAATAACCAGGCAACTGCTTTGGCACTTTATTTTGCTTGAACTGTGATCTTAGCCCCTATAGATCAAGGGCGCCCCCAGCCTCTGACTTTCTTAGTTTTTGAAGATCTTAATACAGAAGTTTAGTAATTAATTAGGTTTATAATTTTTTCCTCTCATCTCCATGAAATTATGAGGGGAGCAGGGAGCTTGGGCAGAGACTGTAGTTGAAAATTTGGGGCAGAAATCTTAAAGCGATATAATGTGGGCCAGGCTGCATCATATACACCTGAGTCTTGTTGCAGTCCCATTGTAGCCTCGTGCAGCAGTTGCCCTGAGTTAACTGCAAACTCGGCTTCTTTTTGGTCCCAAAGCTCAGCTGCTTGTGCATATTTCTCTCAACCTTGGGCTGATTGCATTAATCCCATCCTTCCCCAACAAGGTAGCTCCCCCAAGTGCCTTCTCCCAAGTCTTCTCAAGTCCAGTTCTCTATTCCTAGGAGCATCGGCTCTTCCTCTTCTTTTCACAGGGTCCCGACTTGTCCCGGGCAAGCCAGCCCTTTGCTTCTGCTCCTGAGAAGTGCCAAGATTGCAGCGCTGACTCCAACTGCCTTCCATCCCTAGACTTTGGGCTGCTTTCCGGATACCTGCATAAGCAAGCCCTTGTCACTGCTACCCATTCCTACCTGCATCCTGCTTTTTCCTTCTTGCCACATTTGTGTTCCTTTCTCCCCTTCCCCACCTCCACCCCTGGCAAAATGCATAAAGGATGGAAAAAGTACTGCGGCCAGAAGTCTCTGAATGAGGCATCAATGGATGAATATTTAGGCAGCTTAGGGCTGTTTCGAAAGCTGACTGCCAAGGATGCCTCTTGCCTCTTTCGGGCTATTTCGGAGCAGGTAAAAGGATAACAAATATATATCTTCCCTATACTGAGTTTTCAGGGTTTGACACATGGCATGGTACTGGAGCTAGAAGACCTGGAGCCCACCAGGAAAAAAAAAATCCCTTTTCTCTTTTCTAGTAAAGATATCCAGGCCTGTCTGCCACTTACTAGCTTGGTGTATGCCTTTGCTGATGAGTGCAGATATATTGCTGTGCCTTTGCTGTCTTTTTCTGTTTTCTAAATGCCAGTTTGGAATGTAAGATAAGAATGGGAATTACAGAAAACTTTGAAATGAATCTTGATCCTTTATAAACAGCCCCTACTTTTCTAAATTTAATGCCTAAGGAAAAATTTATAGGTTGTGCCCATAAGAACTAGAAAAAGGGTGGGGGTGGTAAGACAGAACCATCTCTTCCAACCCCAGTAAAGATGGAAAAAAGATTTTAGTAAGGTCAGGACTTAATTTCCTACATATGTTTCAAATAAGGGGGACTCAGTGCCCAGTTCATCATTTTAATTTAAAAGCTATTTCAAATGACTGTTGACAGCTGGTCTTTCTCTTCTTTTTAGTTGTTTTGCAGCCAGGTCCATCATTTGGAAATCAGGAAGGCTTGTGTCTCATATATGAGAGAAAATCAACAAACTTTTGAGTCTGTAAGTAGAATACATAACGCAAGGTAGAGATATTAGTAGAGGGTGTAGCAAATGGGAAATGAATTTTGAGCCATCTACATAATGAAAATTATGTCCTGCAATCTCCTCTCAATAGCAAATACTTAATTTTCAGCTGTCTTCCCCCTAGCTAGCATGCTTCTGGACCACCTCCAGAATAAGATTGTTCTGTTCTCCAATTAAAAGTTAAGAAAAAAATTTCATCTGTATCCTTCCCACTACTTTCTACTCCCCACATACTGCCCATAATCTGGCAAGCCCTAAAAAGTTACATTTTGACTACTGTTCTGTATTATCCATACCACTGTTTTCTTGAACCAAGTAATCACAGTTCACAAAGTTTGGCTATGTTAATATTTTTAAATGTATACTTCCAAGTATGTATAAATGGGAAACCCCTTTGTATTCTTAATTCTGTACACAATGATCTTCAGCCGATATGAAGAATCTTATAAAACCTAATTGTAAGAAAACAAATTAGGTTCTAAACATTTATCTTCATGTGACGAATTGGTAATTGGTGCTCTGCCACTAATTGGCTTTAAAACAACTTCTAGAAGACATCTTTGAGTACTTGGAAATATTTGAATTCTTGTTAATGGAATGAGGTTTTATCAAGGTTTGATTTGTAGTGTGCCCTTTTGTGTGACTTAAAAAAAAAAAATTCTTAGCCTTTCCAGTACTATTTGTTTTCTTCTGACTATATGATGGGTATTTGCCTGCTGTTCGAAGTTTACTCTTAATTTTCTCAACAGGTTTCAGTGAATTTTAAAACTATGCGAAGGCTTCTTGACTTTAAAGCTTATTACCTAGGAGTTAATTACAGTCTTTACTACATCTGGGGAAAGGATTATTCATGAAATTACTTCAAATGCAAGACCATGATGTAAAACAGTGCATCTCAAGTATTTTTGTGCATACAGATCACCTGGGGATCTTGTTAAAGTGCAGATTCTGATTCAGTAGGTCTGAGCTGGGGCCCGAGATTTCTGCATTTTAACGAAACTCCCAAGTGATGCTTGCTCTTGTTCATGATACAGTAATAGTAACCACATTTTGAGTAACAAAGATTTGTGTAAAATTTTAAAACTTACATGGATAAATCTCAAAATAATTATATGTCCAAGGAGAGAAGGTAGACCCTCCCCCAAAGTACATACTGTATGATTTGCTTTATATAAAACTCTAGAAAATGCAAGCCAGTCTCTAGTGATAGAAAGCACATCAGTGGTTGCGTGGGGGTCAGTAGAGTTATAGAGGGACACAAGGAAACTTAGGGGTGTGATGGATCTGCTCACTATCACAGTTGTCATGATGGTTTCCTGGGTGCATACATATGTCAAAATGTATTTGTGCCATTTAAATATGAGCAGTTTGTTGTATGTCAATTAATAACTTAAGCTGTTTAAAAAGGGATTGAGAGGGTGCCTAGGTGGCTCAGTTGGTTAAGCGACTGCCTTCGGCTCAGGTCATGATCCTGGAGTCCCGGGATGGAGTCCCGCATCGGGCTCCCTGCTCAGCAGGGAGTCTGCTTCTCCCTCTGACCCTCCCCCCTCTCATGCTCTCTCTATCTCATTCTCTCTCTCAAATAAATAAATAAAATCTTTAAAAAAATAAAAAATAAAAAAAAGGGATTGAGAAAAATTAAAACTTTGTCCAGTGATATATGTACATGGAACTAGACATATATTCTGTTCCCCAAGTTTAATTTTATTTTTATTGAGGTATATTTTACACACAATAAAATTCACCATTTTAAGTTTAGCACTTTCAGTTTTGGCAGTCATATTGTTATGCAACCGCCGCTGCAATCAAGATTTACCCCAAGAAGTTCCCTTGTGCCCTGGGCTTTTCTGAAACTAATAAAATTCCCTAATAATGTTCCTCAGTTTAACTTTGCAAATGCATGTCTATCAGATTTAAAATCCTTACAATTATTGGGCTTGCATAATTTATGAAAATTGTCAAGTTAACTTAAATTGGCATTTCAAAAGAAACTCAAAGGTGTTATATTTGATGAAATGCACTGGTATGTGGATCAGCCAGACCATTTCCTAAGATAGTTGTATAGTCCAGCTTTTCTCCACTCATAACTTTTATGTATGTGCAAATCTTCTTGAGGTGCTGTGCAAAATAGTAATTTAATACCATAATTATTGAGCTGAACAAAAACCCATTGGAGGATAGTATTGCAGAATATAATCAGATTTTAGTAATGCTATGTATTTGGTTAAGTCAAGTTTGTTTTATTTTTGAAGTATGTGGAGGGATCTTTTGAGAAATACCTGGAACGGTTGGGAGATCCCAAGGTAAGATCAAATATGGGGGTTTAATCTTTTCAGAGTATTATGGAATAGTAAACCTAAATATTCATTCATCTGTGTCGCTTTAGTTAGACGCAACCTATTTTCTTACGTAGCCAGCTGTGTTGAATCAAATAGTTCTTGCAAAAGTTAAGAGGCTGGCAATTGACCTATTGTGTGTTGAATGTTGAGAATTGTGTGTCAACAATTTTATCATCCATAGACTGTTTGCAAACAGGACAAGTCTAAGCCTTTTCACTTTAATGGGGGAGGAGGGATAGTAATGTTACTAGAAGGTCATTATTTTTTTATTCAAAAGTTCACCTGAATTGTAGTTATCCTTTTATGTAGAAGTAAGCTCTATAAACGCATATTTAATTAAAAATAATTTATATGATTAATTCTATAGTTCTGGACTTAGCATTTACTAAGTACCCTGCTAACTTCATATTCTTAACATTAATTCCATTTTTATTGTGCCTTTTAAATCATATTACCTGTCCTTGTTACTTAATAGGTAACTGAGAAGGTCTTTAGGACTATTTTTTTTTCAGAATGTTAATGAGTAACACAATATCCCAAACCTCAAAGCAAGTTAATAGTGTGTTCTACAAATTCATCTAAAACAGTGCTAAGCATCTAAAATAACAATGTTGAACTTGCAGAAACTTTTATATCCTAGCTACAGAATGTTTTTAAAAAGTTTATGTACTACTTATGTTTAGGAAAGTGCTGGCCAGCTGGAAATAAGAGCTCTTTCTCTAATTTATAAGTAAGTTAAATCTATTTTTAAAGACTGAGTGTGTATGTGTGATTGTGTGTAAAGTTTCAAGTCTCTAGAATTTGGGAAATTTGGATTTAATGTAATATGTAGAATGAAGAGGTCTAAGCATAGTTAATTGGTGTTAGTTTTTAGGTGGAGAGCCTCTAGCATTTGTGTCCATTTGAATGAAATAAAGGACTTAAGAACTGCTAGTGTTCCTGTAGGAAATCAGAATATGTTTCTTAGAATTCTTGTATATTTAACTTTGTGCTTCTTGCATCTGTCTTCACTGGGGCAATACAGCTTCTAAGAGGGTAGAAATTGGTTCTTCAAGACAAAAAGATAATTAGATACTACAGTGCTTTGTGGTCCTTCAAAGGGTTATGGTACCTAAACAGATACACAGTATATCTGTGGTATTAAAATTTCAGAGGGAAATTATGAAAAGTAAAAAGGCTCTCTAAGGAGATGATAATGGAACATTTTGAGAAACACTGCTCTATCACTTTGGTCTTTAAGACAGCAAAAGTGGCATTTCTGGAAGCTGCAGTTTTGAAAAATAGTTATATAATGTAGGTTAGAAGCTAGTGGGAATCTTGTTCATATGAGGAAGTTGATTTCTATATGTAAGACTTGTCACAATTTTTAGGATGGTGAGATGGCATATATGGTAGAGACCAAACCCTCTCATTGTGGTACTCCTTCAAGTTAGTGTTTTGCAGCCTGCTCATTTCTCACTAAAGCCATCAAGAAGTCGTATAGAAGAGGCATTGGACAGGTAGCTAGCTAATCAGTTGTTGCTTTTAAGTCAAGGGCCAGCTTTTAAATTGGCCTTTCTATTTATGGCCCTCGAGCTAATAATTTTTAAGAAGTTTTTAAATGGTTAAATCAAAAGTAGAATAATGTTTCATGGCATGTGAAAATTTTATGAAATTCAAATTTCAGTGTCCATAAGTAAAGTTTTATTAGAACAGTCACGTGTACTTGTTTATCATGGTCTGCGGCTGCTTTCTTGCTTCAGAGTCAAAGTTGAATAAACCATATGGCCTGCAAAAGCTGAAACACTTATTATCTGGTCTTTTACCAAGTAAAATTTGCCAGCCTATGCTTTAAATAAGTGGGGAGCCAACGTACAGTTGGTAGTCTAGCTTTACTCCTCCTTTCCCCAAATTAAGGTACAGTTTAAAAATCCATAGAACTTTAGGGGCAGTTAGCTGTCTACTTTGAATTAACATTATTTAGCCTCTTAAACATTTGGATTATTTTGTATGAATAAGGTGACAGTTTAAAAGCCCAGATACTTGTTCTTATAACTATCTCTTGCATATACTAAGTTATCTCTTTTCAACCACCTATGTTTTCTACCCATGTAGTCGGGATTTCATTCTTTATCGCTATCCCGGAAAGCCTCCAACTTATGTCACAGATAATGGCTATGAAGACAAGGTAAGAAGATGAGTGAATGTTTACTAAAATAAAATAAATTGATGCTACTGGCTTACCAAGATAGTAAGAAATCATCCTTTGTTACCAAATTAATGGGAAAAAAAGCATGGTCTAAATGCCAAGCTTCTCTGTCATTAGCCTTTTCCTCTCCATTCAGTTATCTTCAGTGTTGTTAGCCACCCTTCTGAACAGATCTGATCTTAGCACTCCTGTAATAGGTAAAAAACAAAAAACAAAAAACAAAAACAAAACCAAAACCATAATTGGCTCCTTGTTGACTAGAAGATAAGGTTCAAACTTGGAAGTTAGGCATTTAGTCCCTTAAAGGGTCCCAAACCTCCTTTTCATCTCCATTGTCCTGCAACTTTAGTATACCATGATTCCAGATAGTCCGATTTTTATACTTTTTTCTTTTCCTTTGTATCTCAAATGTTAATTCCTTTGAAACTTTCCCAACTCCCCTGGAGTTATTTCCTCTCTTTGTGTTCCTCTAGCATCACCCAAGTAATTACAGTATTTATCACATTGTATTTGTTTTCATGTCTATTTCTCTCATTCTGAAAGTTTCTTGAGGACAGGACAGTGTGCTGTTACTGCCTAGTAAGGTACTTGGAAAATAGTAGGAGGTTGTTTTGTTGGTTGAGAACTCTTGGCAGTTAAACAGATTGTTCTTCAGCATAAAATTTTTCTTCCAAAGAGTTTTCAGAAAAGCCTTTTATCATGATTATTTGATTAGTGAGTATAGACTATACAGTAATTGCATTTTGCAAGTCTTGTTTCACATGGTGGACCATAATTCAGGCAACATTTTGATGATCATAAGACAAGACTAGACACTGGGAGAACTGTTAGGATGTTAAAGTAATCTAGACAACAAAAGACCCGAACCAGTGAAGTGGCATTAGGAATAGAGTAGAATGCAAGAGAAAACTTAGAAAATAAGTATAAATTGGGGAACCTTGTTTTATCAGTGGTACTGCCATCTAATTTGTTTGGCAACATTAAGCCCCTGTAATATCAGGTACTTCACTGGGCTTTGGGGACACCAAAATGAATACAACATACTTGTTCTCCAAGGGCCTAACAGACTATGAAGACAGACAATGCAAATAGTTAATTTTACAGTGAAGTGGTAAGTTTTATAATAGAAGTATGTACAAAGAACATAGAAGAAAAAGTCCTCTCTGCTTGAGAGAGTTTAGAAAGTTTCCTGGTGGTAGTGGTATTTAAGTGGAATATCAAACAATGAGTCCAACAAGTATGAAGGGCAATCTATTCAGAGGAGTTGTGCAAAGACATGGAAGCAGCAAACGCTTTCGGACTCAAGTAGTTGGTTAGGGGAGAGGCCAATGCTGTAAAGATAGGCTAGAGTTACATAATGAGTGGGCCATGCCAAGAATTTGGCTTTTTGGAATAGTTGTAGTTTTTTTTCCAATATTTTATTATAAAGATTTTCAAAAATACAGAAAAGCTAAAAGAATTTTATGGTGAACATTCTAATTCCCACCACTTTTAGTATCCTTATTTTATCACCTATCTATCCATTCATCAATCCATCTTAATTTCTGGTGTATTTTATTTTTAAAGATTTATTATTTTGGGGGCGCCTGGGTGGCTCAGACAGTTGGGCGTCTGCCTTCAGCTCAGGTCATGATCCCAGGGTCCTGGGATCGAGTCCCGCATCGGGCTCCCTGCTCCTTGGGAGCCTGCTTCTCCCTCTGCTTCTCTCTCTCTCTCTGTCTCTCTGTCTCTCATGAATAAATAAATAAAATCTTTAAAAAAAATTTATTATTTTTTTTAAAAGATTTTATTTATTTGACAGAGAGAGACACAGCCAGAGAGGGAACACAAGCAGGGGGAGTGGGAGAGGGAGAAGCAGGCTTCCCGCAGAGCAGGGAGCCCGATGCAGGGCTTGACCCCAGGACCCTGAGATCATGAGCTGAGCCGAAGGCAGATGCTTAATGACTGAGCCACCCAGGTGCCCCTCTGGTGTATTTTAAAGTAAATTTCAGACATTCAGTACAATTGCTCTAAACACTCATTCATAGTTTTTAAGCAAGGATGTGACATAATCAGAATTCTTTGAGGAAGGAAGAGTGGTAGCTTTTGTATTTTAGCAATTATATACAGCATTGCCAGAGAAGAGATTTAGACATAATAGACCTTTACCAGGACTCTAAACCTGCAATTCAGTTTTTTTCCCTGACATTTTATTCTGTGAAAATTTTCATATAGAGAAAAATTAAAAGACTTGTATAGTGAACATTCATAATCCCTATCACCTAGTTCCTACAATTACACATCTCCATTTTTAAATGAGTCCTGTATATTTTACAGAGATATTGAGCTAATTAAGGGGAAAACCTCACCCAGTGGGAACCATAAGAATACAAAATGTATAAGACCTTTTGAGTGTGTGCAACCATGAGAATATCATGTATAACTCTCATCTGTACATGCATACAAAGCTAATACCAGCAGTTGGGCATTTGCATGCACAGGATAATGTGTATATGTATCATTTGCAAATGTATAAAGTATGTTCGTTCATCTTGAAATTTAAATATGAAAGAGCCAGTTGGCAACAGGGTACTTGTGTGACACCTTGCTTTGTCAAAAACTTAGTTGCTGTTTCTCAGTTCAGGCTCAGTTCAAAAATGACTTTATTAAAAGCAGTAAACATTTATTGACTTAACTTTGCATTTTACATAGTCATTCAGTATCAAAGTGAATGCCATTGGAAGGTAGCCATCCATCTTTACTTAGCCTCTTTACCTAGAAAGAATAGATGTACTTCTATTAAAATTAAAACTTAAATCTGAAAGGTAGAATAAAAAGCCCTCATTCATGCTTTTCAGTCTCCTGTGCTTCAAAATAACAACTATTAAGTTTGAGTGGGTATCCTATATCATTCTCTTTGCATTTATTTTTTTTAATGTAGATGGGCTCATACTAAATATATTGTTACTTGTTCTTTTCACCTATCCTCATCAGTAATACAGATCTACCTCATTTTTTCACTAGTTTAATGCCCTGACATCCCACTTAACCTACCCACAAGTGTGTATCAGAGAACTATTATTTTATGTTGGGATACCCCAAGGAACATAAAAGCCATCCTGTCTAGTTTACCTCTTACAATCAAAATGGAACTGGCCACATGAATAAATTACACCATTATCTCTGGGGGTTTTTTCCTGCTTATTTATTCAGTTCTGGTTAGCTGGATTCCTTTACTCCTTAAGAACTACCTCCAGTTATTTACCTTTCTTAGTTGGCGTTTCAAGTTTTTCCAGTCCAAGGTACAAAGGGCTTCTCTGCTCAAAATCTGTTCACTGTTCTTTTGGATTAATAAACTCTCAAAGGCAAATACCCCTTGGGGTGTGTGATACTTCATAACTTAAATTTCACTATAAGTTAACTTTAGCTTGATGCTTGCCTTCAGTGCTCTGAAATGAATTATATTGATGGAGTTGGAATTGTGATTTCAAAAAAAGGCTGGGGAAGAATAACAGACTTGATATTGAGAACTTTATTATTGGAAGGAGTAAGCCCAGAATAGGTAGGAAGGCAGCAAACAGGGTGCTTATGGTTTTCTGCCAAAGAAGCTTGGTGGCAACATCCTCCCATAGAACACAGAGAATCATCTTTGGTACCTTAGGTTCCTGGTACCAGAGGTGGCTTCAAAATAAAATAGACTTAATCACTAGGTGTTAATCCTTTACACAAGACAGGTTTTTGAACAAAAATTTTAAAAGGCTTTGGTGCTATTATTCAAACACATTTCATTATATAGAGCCCATAAGCATTTTTATGAAAATACTTTGGTTAGTAAGCATGGCTTTGGATTGTTGTTTGGGAAAACTAGAGATTAAAGATCAAAGAAATTAACTCATTTTGTAGCCATCTCAGTGCCTTAATTCATTAAGGAAGTCTCTTTAGCAGTATTGCTCCTATATGGTGTATTCATATAGTGCTACTTAGTACAAGGGATAACATTTTGAATAAATTAAGTCTCTCCCCCTGTAGTCTTGAGTTTAGAGTATTTGGGTATTTGACCTAATTTCTCCAGTCATTTTTTGAAGTTAAGCTGGGTCTTTTGACTCCTGTTAGGATTTCTGTTAGATTTACTCAGTTTATAAAAGTTCCCATCTTTTTGCAAATTTGTAGATCAGTACTTGTGTGGTATATTAATGGGAATGTGCTGTAGGCTCACAGTGTAGCCTTAGTAGTGATTTTAATCTTGGCATTTAAAAGTCACTTTCAAGAAAATCCCTTTGACTTCTAGCTTACCATTTATCTGTATTTAAATTTAAAAAAATCACTTTGCCTCAGCTTTATTGAGACATCATGTTAAGTGAAATGAGTCAAAGTACTGTATGATATCACTTAATCTGTGGAATCTAAAAAAGTCATGTTTTTAAAAACATATAGTTATCAGTTTCTAGTTAGCGATTTAATTTCAAGTATTTCATAGTTGTAAGATATATAACATTTACTTAATTCTGTGTGTTTTTCTTTTCTTCAGATTCTACTCTGCTATTCAAGTAATGGCCATTATGATTCAGTATACTCGAAACAATTTCAGTCAAGTGCAGCTGTTTGTCAGGGTATGTGAAGGCTGTATAAATGCTTAGGTGTATTTCAGATGATTTTTTTTGCCCATTTTTAAATTGAAGGACCCGCCACAAATAGCTCTTTTAAGACTTTGTTCATACCTATTGAAATTGTATACTGGTTTATGGCTATTTTCACATTGTTATAAAGAGATCTTAATTTGATAATTGGAGTTTTGGCTCTTTTTTCCTTTAGCTGTATTGTATGAAATTCTCTATAAAGATGTGTTTGTTGTGGATGAAGAAGAGTTGAAGACTGCAGTTGAATTGTTTCGAAGTGGTTCCAAAAAGAACAGAAACAATGCTCTGACTGGCAGTGAAGATGTCCATATTGACTACAAGAGTTCAGCTCAGGATAGGTAATACAGGGAAAGGGGATGTCAACTACATGATCATGTTTCATGTTTCTGTGCATCATCATTTGAAAGTGGAAGGGGCTTGACAAACTTATAACTTACACTACACACACATATGTATATGGATATACATTTTTTAATGGGGGAAGAGAAATTTTACCAAGAAGATATGTTGTATTTTAAGATGTTCAGGCTTTGGAGGTTTGATCCAAGTCAGAATCAGTGTTTTTATTGCTGGAGGTGACTTTAGAACTACCTAACTCCATGATTCTCAAACTTCAGTTGTATACAAAGGTATACTTTACAGTGCTTGTTAAAAAGGCAGATTCTTGGGGCTACTTTCACAAAATCTGAGGTCACAGTGGGGCTAGGAATCTGCTTTTTTTAAACAAGGACACCCCAAGTGTTCTGATGTAGGTAGGCTGTGGACCTGGACCATACTTGGAGAAAAAACTAATTTTAAACCAGCACCATCATTTTGTTAGTTGGTAACTGAGGTTACACAGTGGTTGTTTGACACATACATCCAGCTAGTAGAAAAGAATCTCTCAGCCTAAGGGAAGTTTTAGGAGCTTTTGAGTGTCTACCTTTGGTACTCACTAGGAGAAGGTAGTTTGTGGCCTCTGAGGAAACTGTTATTAACAGATTTGGTCAAAAACTTTGTGTTAGAGATAATAAAGTAGGCATTGTCTTGTATTTCTTCTTGATACCTACTTCTGTCTAGGAAATTCAGATAGGCTTGGTGCCAGTCAGGTGTCACCTTGTCTTTTTGTCTTGCTTGCAATTTTATTTCTTGCATATTTGTGGCTTGCAATTTTTTTTTTTTTGGTAGAGTGGTTTTTAATTTTAATTTTAAGATTTTATTTATTTATTTGACAGAGAGAGACACAGCGAGAGAGGGAACACAAGCAGGGGGAGCGGGAGAGGGAGAAGCAGGCTTCCCGCTGAGCAGGGAGCCCGACGTGGGGCTCGATCCCAAGACCCTGGGACCATGACCTGAGCCGAAGGCAGACGCTTAACGACTGAGTC
>NW_023270175.1:4656321-4747415 GCF_011800145.1 Mirounga leonina
AGTGAGGGAACACAAGCAGGGGGAGCGGGAGAGGGAGAAGCAGGCTTCCCGCTGAGCAGGGAGCCCGACGTGGGGCTCGATCCCAAGACCCTGGGACCATGACCTGAGCCGAAGGCAGACGCTTAACGACTGAGTCACCCAGGCACCCCAAGGAGTGGTTTTTAAAACTTATTTGGGAATGCAGGGGTAGAAGTTGCTTCATTCTTCACTGGTGACTTGTCCTAAGGACATCAGGCTTTATGGAAACTATAGTAGTAAAAAGGCAAAATGTATTAGTTAGTTATTGCTGTGTGACCGTATTACCACAGATTTTGCAACTTAATATACACTTATCTCACAATTATATGAGTTGGGAATCTGGGCACAGTTTAGCTGGGTCTTCAGCTTAGGGTCTCAATAGGACTGCAATGAGGTTGTTGGCCAGGACTGAGTTCTTATTTCAAGTTTTGACTGAGGAAGGATCCACTTTTCCACTTATGTAGTTCTTGGCAGCATTTAGTTCTTTGCAGCTGTAGGACTGAAAAAAAAAAAAAAAATTTTTTTTTTGGTGGCTGTCAGCCAGCGGTAACCCTCAGCTCCTTTCCACATGGGCTTGGTGAAATATGATTGCTTGCTTCCTTATAGTCAGCAAGAGAGAGGTCAGCAATACAGGCACTACATTCTTATGCATTATAATAACACATCCTATCTGTTGGTTAGAAGCAAACTTGAGATCGGGGAATCATACATGGATGTGCACACCAGGAGGCAAGGATCGTAGGGCCATTTTAAGAGATGGAGGTATGAAATTTAGGAGATAATCTGCTAAGTATATTGTAGCACATACTTAGAAAAAGGAAGCATAAATGTAAATGTTGGGGTAAAAAAGTATTTGCCTCATTTTTAGACCTGAGCTACTTTACCACTAGGTGGTGGTATAGTCCTTAGACTTAAAATTTAGCTACTGCATTTATATAAAGCTCTTTGTTCTAAATCTTTTCAATTAGGACTGAAGAGTTGGGTGCCTGCTGCAATATTGAAAATATCCCAGAGGGGTACAATCAAGGAACAGAAGAAGCAAAGGTTTGAAATTTTCTAGGGCAAAGAATTTTCATAATCTTGGCTTGCAGCATCGTAACAAGTTAAGGTCAGGTGGTCCATTCTAGTTACATGGTGTGGAGGAGGAGTTCAGGTTTGCCTTTGTGGAAGTTTTAATCTGAAAATGTAAAATGGGTGCTTAATGTTCTCTGAATTTTTATTCTTGATGGAATTGTTTGGATTGTTTCCAAGCAAACTCTGAACACTTGAGAATTTTCAGAAACTGCTGTTTTTCAAGTTAAAGTAATGTTACAAATCTAGTAGATACTTAGTTTGTAATCAGTGTTCTGATGCTAAGGTTTATTTTTATCATTAAAGAATATAATGCTTGTCCTATTCAAAGAAAATAGGTAATAATCCTGTTTAGAGAAAGGGGAGCGATTTTTACCATCTTTATAGGACTAAAATCAAGCAGACCTTTAGTTTGAGGCTCACTAAATAGGGCTGAAGATACTATTATAATAATGTATGTATGCCCCAAGTGTTGGTAATTTGGGAACAGTAACAGTATTAGATATGATGAAATTCTAGGAAAGCAGAAGAACAAGGTAATTTCTTTGGAAGTTGTAACAGATTTTGACCAAAATGAAATAAAATTTTCAAATTTTTTTCAGGTGATTTTAGGGTACAGAAACAGTTGCACCTCTGTGCTGTTTATCAAGATGAGATTTATTGAATAGCCTGACTGAATCTTTAATCTGTGTGGATTGATTTATATGAGATGTATCCTGAGTTGTAGACAGTATTTCCCTTCTGCCATCTAAAACCTTTTAGATTATTTGCATATTGCTGCTTTAATGTCCTGATTTTTAAAATACACAATAAAACTTATGGCATTTATTTATTTTTTTAATAAAAAAGGGAGGCATATGTACATACTTTAAAAAAAGAACTTTAATTCTTTTTTTCATACAAAGGACACTAAAGCTAAGGATGGTGAATTTGTAGCATGATTATTTTTGTTTTAGTCTCCAGAAAGTCCATCAAAGATGCTCTTCCCCTATAAGGTGCTCAAAGCCCTGGATCCAGAAATCTATCGTAATGTAGAATTTGATGTTTGGTTGGACAGCAGAAAAGGTAATGAAATATCAGTGGCGTACTGTTGAATCCTGACAGATCCAGGGAAAAAATTTTGCAAATTATTTCTGATGAGATGTTCTTAATGTACTGTTGTAAAAAAAAAAAAAAATAGCCTGGTACTTTTTAGCTTACTTGATACATGATTTTATTTTATTTTTTAAGAGATTTTATTTATTTATTTGAGAGAGTGAGAACACACCAGCGGGGGCGTGGGGGGCAGAGGGAGAGGGAGAAGCAGGCTCCCCGCTGATCAGGGAAGGGAGCCCTACTCAAGTAGGGCTGGATCCCAGGACTCTGGGATCATGACCTGAGCCAAAGGCAGATGCTTAACTGACTGAGCCTAGGCGCCCGGTATATTCTCATGATTTTAAATCCAGAAGAGGAAACAAATAGGTTTAGAAGTGGGAAGGGATCTTTTAGAATCTGATGTTTATCCAAGACTTTCAGTTTTACAAAGATTGTGTGGAAATCACTTTTAGATAACTTTTAAGAGTACGTGAAACGGGGCACCTGGGTGGCTCAGTTGGTTAAGCGACTGCCTTCGGCTCAGGTCATGATCCTGGAGTCCCGGGATCGAGTCCCGCATCGGGCTCCCTGCTCGGCGGGGAGTCTGCTTCTCCCTCTGACCCTCCTCCCTCTCATGCGCTCTGTCTCTCACTCTCTCTCTCTCAAATAAATAAATAAAATCTTTAAAAAAAAAATTAAAAAAAAAAAAAGAGTATGTGAAACTTGTTGGGGTGCCTGGGTGGCTCAATCATTAAGCGTCTGCCTTTGGCTCAGGTCATGATCCCAGGGTCCTGGGATTGAGCCCCGCATCGGGCTCTCTGCTCAGTGGGAAGCCTGCTTCTCCCTCTCCCTCTGCCCCTGCTTGTGTTCCCTCGCTGATGTCTCTCTGTCAAATAAATAAAATCTTAAAAAAAAAAAAAAGAGTACCTGAAACTTGTAACTGCAAATAAGTTTATCTTAAATTTAAAATGTTAAGACTACCCTCACTGGTAAATGAATAGGTCAGGTGTCTGCAAACTATGGCCTACAGACCAAATCCAGCCTGCCGGCTGTTTTTGTATGGCCCTGTGAGCTAAAAATGGTCTTTATATTTTTAAATGGCAGAAAAAAATATAAAAGAACAGTATATTGTGACACATGAAAATTATATGAAATTCAAATTTACTGTCCATTAATAGTTTTATGGCAGAGCTGAGTAGTTGTGACAAGGTCCTTATGACCCACAAAGATTAAAGTATTTACTGTCTGGCTCCTTAAGAAGCAAGTTTGCCAACTTTTGAAATAGGTAATTGTTTATCTCCTTCCAAGAGAAGTTGATCAAATTAGCCCTTAAAGCTCTGCTTTCAAGGTAGCCTTTAATGTTTCATATTCAACTTCTTGAACCTTGGTTAACTTAGGTATAGTTAACAATCTAACAATCTAGAATGAGGCTAAGACCCTGTGGAACACAGTAAGTTGTTAAAAATAACAGGTTACTTTGAAGAAGCTAGTGTTTTTTTTTGTTTTTGTTTTTTCTTTTTTTTTTTAATCGAGGTGTGTTACTTCAAATTGTACCTTACTGGTGTTTGACCAACTAAGATTACAACCTCCCAATTTCCACCTATCTATGTTCTTTAGCACAAAACTATTTTGGTATCTCCTTAATTGACTATAGAAATGAATATCAAGAGTAAGAGAATGACCCTTTAGGACCCCCCCCCCCCCGATTTTACCTTATAGTAGTAGCATTGTCAAAAACACTGGTAAAAGTAAATTAGAAAATTAAATGATGTAAAATGGGAAAGGAACCAGTTCGGATGAGCTTGAATCTTCATTTTCTTTTAATAGAACTTCAAAAATCTGATTACATGGAGTATGCTGGGAGACATTACTATTTGGGAGACAAGTGTCAGGTTAGTTTTAATCTTTTAAAAACTCAGTCATTTGTTTCTCCAAGGTTGTGGTTTTAGTCATTAATATAAGTTCAACAAGGCTCATTTACAAAATGCTAAAAAAGTTCTAATGTTCGTTAAATTTTAATTACAAACTTATGTAAGAAGATGTAAGGATCTTTCAAAAAAAAATGTAAGGATCTTCCAGCATGTGCCACCTCTATTAAATCAGACTGGATGGCAGTGATTATCAACCGCTTTAATAAGTAGATACTGAAATCTGTTTGGGGAGAAGTTGTACTTTTGTTTGGCAGAAGATATATCTGTCAGTAGATTGGAGATTGGATGTATTTTTAGTGTCTCCTATCCTCTTTCAGGTTCGCTTGGAATCAGGTGGAAGATACTATAATGCTCATATTCAGGAAGTTGGAAATGAGAACAATTCAGTAACAGTCTTCATTGAAGAATTGGCAGAAAAGTAAGAATACGATGGTTTGTTAAATTACTAAAATCTTTGGCTCTTGATGCCTTTTTGTAATATTAAATTGAGAATTACCAGATGATAGTAAGAAATCCAGTTACATCTGGTACCAGCTTAAGATGACTTACCTCAGATTGTTAAAAGCACATGCTGAAGAATGAAATCTCAATACACCTGTATATGAATAGTTTCCAAATCCCTAGGCCCTAGCCAGTTTACTAGAAATATTAAATACAACAGAATTCTGGTATAAAACTGTTCATACTAATGGAAAGCTAGTTTGCTGACTGAGCCTCTGCCTATACTAAGATAAGCTAGTCTAGTCATTCTCAAACTTTAACCTGCCCCAGAATTACCTAGAGAGCTTGTTAAAACAGATCGATGAGTTCCATCCCCAGAGTTTCTGATTTCAGTATGTCTGTGGGAGGGCCCAAGAATTTGAACGTCTGACAAGGTTCCAGGTGATATTGATGCTGTTGGTCCACTTGAAGAACCATTAAACTTGCTTATGCTGCCCTTATAATAACCAAAAAAATCTCAGTAGCTTAAAACAATAAAGTTCATTTCTTGCTCATTTAGCATTTTATAGTGCATCAGCGAAGGGGAGACCCAGGCCAACAAAGGCTTTATCTAGACAGTCTTCCATGATCACAGGGAAGAAATGAACATGATCAACCATGTGCTGGTTCTTAAAGCATCTGCCCACGTTTTATTGGCCAAAGTGGATTACATAGCTGAGCCAGAAGTCAGTTGGGTGGGAAAATACAATCCTCTTCCAAGGAAAGGCAACAAATATTTGTAGACTACTCTATCACAGTATTTCCTCTGGAATGTGATATGTGCTACAAATAGCTGTAAAACTGTACAAACTACTCTTAGGTTTTCTAACCTAAAAAGAAAACCTCAATAGGGTAGCTAGTGTCAACAAGTTTAAGTAGAATACACTTGAAAATGAAGCGGGATGGGTGAGGGTATATATATATCCAGTGAGAATTAAGTCTTGCAGTGGCTTATGGTGGTGTCTTTAACTTTAAGGCATGTGGTTCCGCTGGCTAACTTAAAACCAGTTACCCAAGTCACACCTGTTCCTGCCTGGAATGCTATGCCCAGTCGGAAAGGAAGAGGTTACCAGAAAACTTCTGGGGGCTATGTCCCAGAAATGGGTTTGTATGCTGAAGGTTTTTATTATAGCCCCCTTCTTGTACTTATATCTTTAAAAAGAAAAAAAAAGACAACATAGATAAGTCTTGTTCTCTGGTAGAGTTTTTCAACTTAGGCGTTACTGACATTTTGGGATGGATAGTAACTTTGTTGTGGGCAGCTGTCCTGTGCATTCTGTGCATTGTAGGTTGATTAGCATCCCTGGCCTCTATTCACTATGCCAGTAGCATCCTTCCCCATAGTTGCAACAACCAGAAATGTCTCCAGACATTGCCAAATGTGCCTCAAGGTGGGGAGGGGCAAAATTGCCTGTGGTTGAGAACCACTGTTCTACAGGACTTCGTATAAACTTAAGCTGGAGTGGATTTTAGACTCTAAAACTTTAAGGGAATAGATTTCTCAAGGAACTAGGAAAACACCTCATAGAAGCAGCCAGTGACATTAATAGGCATAATTTCTTGGAAAATAGGTAATGTAGGTGACTGGCCGACTATGTTTTGATGATCAGAGCCACCTGTATTAAAGATAGTTCTGAGATGTCCATTGATACGGAAATTACCTGCTGGTTTTGCCCTTCCAAATGGAAGATCTAGTACATCCTTAAAGAATACAGACGTTCTCTCCCTGTATTTATTTAGTTTGTTCCCTTAAAAAAAAAGTTCTACACATTTGGGGAGGGGAGGACTGGATCTTTTGCTTTGGTTATGAAGCTTATTTGGCTGCTTCTTTGTTTGCCTGGAAGCTATGTCAGAGATGGACATGAAACAACGGAAGAAGATGTTCAAAAAAGTTAGAGGAAAAGAGGTTTATATGACTATGGCTTACAGCAGGGGAGATGCCCTCCTCCCTCCCAGGCTTCAGCACAGTATGCATTATGGGCATGACCCTCCAATGCACTACCCACCGACAGCTGGCAGTATTATGTCTAATGAACATTTTCATCCTCAACATGCATCTCAGAGACAAGGTCGGGGATATGGGATGCCCAGGTAAGGCTTAACTGACTTTCAAGATAATGTACATCTCTGTTTACGTATTGTTTTTTTTTTTTTTAAGATTTTTTAAAATTTATTTGAGAGGGAGAGACAGAGATAGAGCATGAGCAGGGAGGAGAGGGAGAAGCAGGCTCCCCGCTGAGCAGGGAGCCTGATGCAGGGCTCCATCCCAGGACCCTGGGATCATGACCCGAGCCAAAGGCAGAAGCTCAACTGACTGAGCCACCCAGGTGCCCCTCTATTTATGTATTGTCAATAATTCCTGGACAGAATTACAGTAGAATTTAGAAATGTCTTAGCAGTTTAGCTCCCTTTTGTAATGTCGGCATAGAGGATGTAACTGATGTATACTTAAATTTTTGTCAAATGAATTTATTGGGAAATTGTATTCTCACTGTCTACAAGGAAATATGGAATGGTTGAAGACATGCTAGGGCTATCAAGTTGAGTGCCATGTATTTGGCTCTGTATCCATTAATAATGGATAGACCTAATGCCAGTAGTGAGGAGAACACAGCTCTTTCTATTAGGACAATTTTATTTTTTTTAAAGATTTTATTTATTTATTTGTTTGACAGAGACAGCGAGAGAGGGAACACAGGGGGTGTGGGAGAGGGAGAAGCAGGCTTCCCGCAGAGCAGGGAGCCCGATGCAGGGCTCGATCTGAGGACCCTGGGATCATGACCTGAGCCGAAGGCAGATGCTTAACAACTGAGCCACCCAGGCACCCCATTAGGACAATTTTAGAAAGATGTGTTAATTCTGTTTAAGTATAAAGATTGACGACTCAAGCACTAGTGAATAAAGAGTTTTGTTTTCCTTTCTCTTCATTCTTAGGGATTCATCTCGCTTTATAAACAGGCATAACATGGAGGGCCCTAAAGTTGGTTTTTACCCTGGCCCAGGTAAAAGATGTTGCCAGAGCTATGATAACTTCTCCTATAGATCTCGGTAAGTGAATTTTAAATGTTGAAAATCAGAAAATGGGTACGTTTGGCTTCATTGCTGAACAACAAATACATGGATTAAATTTTTTAGAAGTGTCAACACTGAGATGTTTGAACTGTTATTTAGAAATTAGAAATGTTACCACCAAATTTTATCATTTTTTCCCCTTTTCTCTGAACTACTTAATACTTAAGTTCCTTTAGACGTAGTCACCGCCAGATGCATTGTATGAATAAGGAGTGCCAGTATAGCTTTGCCCCCGAGAGTGGACAGATGCCCAGGGGCTTGGAAGAAACCATTACCTTTTTTGAAGTTGAAGAAGGGGATGAGACTGCTTATCCAACTTTACCTGTAAGTAGGTCAAAGATTTATTCAAAAAAGCTGTTTACTTTCTCTCTTTTTTTTCTTTAAAGGCAGTGTGGATAGATTTTAGGTTTTGACAAACCACCAAATAAAGCACTTCTGGAAAACATGAATTTTTATCTTAGAGTTTTTAAAATATGGGAGAGGAGAACTTTTTAAAGCTATTAGAGAAAAGGGGTAGAGGTGGACCAATAATTTTGCCTTACATAGTATGGGCTAATATTTTGTTTTCTTGATCATTTTCTCATGTTTTTTGATTCTAAAGTCCATTAAGATATATTTATAGCTTTATTTCCTGGACTGCATGTCTATGTGTGTGTCTTTGGTACAGAATCGTGGAGGGCCCTCTACAATGGTTCCTGCTGCTTCGAGATACTGTGTTGCAAGGCGAGGACGTAGCTCGGGCAAACAGACTTTGCATTCAGAGGAGGGCAGTGGCCAGAGTGACAATGGTGAGTCAGTTACAGTTAAATGTTTCTTTAAAAGATGATTCTTGTGGCATTAACACATCAGGGCTCTGAAGTAGATTTAAAGTTTTGGTTTCAGGGGATCTCACACTGTTCTGGTAGCTCATTTTGAACGAGTTATCAGTTCTTGTCTCAGAGCTTGCTAGGTGTTTGAAGATGTTTTGGTCTTTCTCAGAAGGACAGACTTCTATTTCTATAGGCCACCACATTGTCACAGTTTACTTTCAGCTCTCTCACTAGGTCTTCTAGTGAATTTTGATTTGGTGAGATTTTGGTATGGAAAATACCCATTCCTTATTAGGAAGGCACTATTTATGTTATGGTGAGGACTGTTTGTTTGTAGAACTACTTTGGGCTTTTCTGTGACTAGCTGCTATTTTATGAGACTATTTTATGAGACTGCTATTATGAAAATAATTTCGTTGCCCAAAGAAGTCTGCTTGACTTACAACGTTACTGTTCATTGTATCCTATTGGTCATCCACTGTACTAAAGAACTATATTTATAATTTAATATATTACTTAACTGCATCCCTCTAAGGAATATGGTATCCTTGTTTATAAGGAAATTGAGGTACAAAGGGTAAATGACATGGCCAAAGTCATACCCTTTGGTAAGTGGCAGAGATTTAACTTTTTTATAACAGTTTTATTTAGATATAATCCACATACGGTATAATTCACCTGTTTAAAAAGGGTTTAAAAGTCACCTGTTCAGTGATTTTAATATAGTCACAGAGTTGCATGACCATCACCACAATCAATTTTAGAACATTTTTATCACCCCAAAAAGAAATCCTGTACTCGTTAGCAGCTTCTCCCCATTCCCCCCCCCCCCGCCCCCAGCCTTAGGCAACCACAAGTCTGCTTTCTATCTTAATGGATTTTCCTATTCTGGACGTTTCATATAAGTGGAATCATGCAATATATGGTCCTTTGTGATTGGCAGAGGTCAATTTTGAATTTGGTTTGTCTGACACTAAAGCCTGTATGTATGTCCTTAACAGTTGCTGTGGTGCCTCTCACCATGGGGTGTGCTTGTTTTTACCATTTTACTGTAAAATGATGTATGAGTGACAGACAATTCTACTGAAACAATTCTGGAGGAATTGGGTGGATTAAGGAGGTTTGAGGCAGTCTCACTGACTTGATTTAACAGTCAAGTTCTTTATTTTCTTGTGATGTTTTTCTGTGTACATGTGTAGAAGAAAATAGGTATTTCTAGGAATTTAATGAGGACAAAACATCTAGCACAAGAATGACCTGTGAAGACTTTGTCCCCATGCATGTGCTCAAGGACGTGTACTCTCTGCTCTTTTACTCAGCATGACCCTTTCGTCTTTTCCCTTTAGCTTGGTGGGTACCTTCAGATGTACTGCTCACCTGTAGTGGCATATTCAAAGTAACCAAATCTTTGTTCTCAACTTAAATCCTGCTGTCTGGAGTGGTTGCATGTATGTGATTGATAAGTGACTTGTTTAAGAATCAAATCCAGTTTTGACCTGTGGGGTTTATTTGGTGGAAAACTGTCCAGTTGATGATTAACTTTCTCTGCATTTCGATGGTATAGTATAGTCTTAACAGCAAAATACTTTAGATCACTGAGCCATCCTCTTGAGAACAAACCAATTTTAAAAAATGTATTATTTACTTAAGACAGGCTGAGAAACAGATGAGGCATGATATACCCCTTTAATGTCCACCTAAGCATAATATGGGTTATACTCTACAGACACCATTTACTATATATCATGCTGTGTTCTTTTCACCCCCTATGATCTGGGTACTGTTACCCTATTTTATCATGCAGAAATTGAGGCACAAAAATTAAATAACCCACCTAAAGTGATAATAAGTTAATCAGGATTCAAATGTAGACAGCCCTAACTCTAGAGCCAGTGAACTCAATCACCATATTCTACTGCTTGACTGGAAAAATTGGATACAACTGGGTTTTTACCTCTGCCTGAACTTTTTTTTTTTTTTTTTTAAAGATTTTATTTATTTATTTGACAGAGAGAGAATGAGAGAGAGCACATGAGAGGGGGGAGGGTCAGAGGGAGAAGCAGACTCCCTGCCGAGCAGGGAGCCCGATGCGGGACTCGATCCTGCGACTCCAGGATCATGACCTGAGCCGAAGGCAGTCGCTTAACCAACTGAGCCACCCGGGCACCCTACCTCTGCCTGAACTTTTAAGAACCAAGGGAATTTTCAGAGGAGAAATTTGTCCTGTTTATAGTCAATATCTGGCTTCAATATCTGTTGACTAGTATGAAAGTTCAAATCATTTGTTTCAAGGATGTATACATTTTAGTTCTGAATATATATCCATAAACCTTGAGAAAAAGCAAGTGCTGGCCATCTGGCTCTGCTGAGCTAAAAAGCCCTACATAAACACTTCTTCTGTCTTTTTTTTTTGTAGGGAGATATCATGAAGAATATATTTATCCTTCAGGTCAGTGAGATCTAGATATAATCTGACATTCATCATTGTTTATACAATTTTAAATTATAAAATAATGCTCATTTTTTACTTTACTTTGGCTATATTCTCTAGAACCAGACTATGAAACCTCAGGTGTTTATAGCACAACTGAATCTACAGCAAACTTGGTAGGTATTTAATAAAAATGGCAAGCACTTTATATCTCCTACTGTGTACTAGGGCACTGTTCTAAGAGAGATACATATAAATGTATTTAAATCAGAATAATCCTATGAGGTAGTTAGGGCTTCATTCCCATTTTGTAGATGAAATTAAGACCCTGAAATTAATCTATTTAATGATACTTCTAATGTGCTGATACAAGAGGAAATTCAAACATTGGCATTGATGATTTTTTAGAGGATTTTATTATGATTTTTCTGTAAGAATGGGCCATAAGTCTCAGTTACTTCATATAACAAAAGTTTGTTTCTCGGTTATGCTTCGTATCCAGTGGAGGTCTACAGGAGGGCTCTGCTCAGGAACTCAGGCTGATAGAAGCTCCATTCATGGTTGCCAAGGAAGGAACCAAAAGGTAGTGAATGGTGCCCTGGCTCTTACAGCTTCCACCTGGAGATGACACCTGTCACTTTCTTTTTCATTAGCCAGAATATGTTCCATTGAAGTATTAACTTAATGCGTGCCTGAAAGTCAAAAAGTTGGAAATATTTTAACAGTGCTAAGGACCACAACATTCAACTCATACTCCCTCCCACAGGCAAAAGACGATTCCACCTCAAGGGACGCAATCCAAAAATCTTATTCAGTGTAATAAACTCAGAGCCCAAGGTTTCTGGGAAATGTGTAGTACTCTGTGCATTGGGTCCAGATGTGGCTCATCTTCATCTGGAGGCCTAAAACCAAAGACACAAAGTTATTTAACTGCTACATACCTAATTTATAACGGTGAAGCAGGGACTGAAAAATGGCAGTAAAAATTCCCATTCAGAAAGGGGGGAAAATGGGAGAAATAGTTAATGACCTTTAGCAATTCTGACATCATGGACAGACATTGTGAGGGCCCCCAACCTAGGCATGGGGATTGTCCCCTGGAGGGGCTCTCTGATTCATTTTGTTTCTGGGGCTCTTGGTTGCTCCAGGGCCCTTTGTTCCTTGGCCATATTTGAAGTAGGCTTTGGGGAATAATCCTTCTTGGCAGCTGAGCAGCTTTCTCAGCCTGCTTCTTAGTTGGAGAAAATTAGGAGCCCAGGGGTTGTTTTATCTCAGTTGGATGGTTTTAGTTCTGCTCATAGTTTCTTTGGCTGCGTGATTAATTTATTCTTCTTCTCTCTGTGATTCCTCTTGGTTTCATATGCCAGTAGCCATACTGACAATTCTTTTTTTTTAATAGATATACTACTTAGATTTGCTATAATTTGCTTTCTTATCCCTGTGTCTCTCTGATTGCAAGTACCTTGACCTTATCAGGGGTGGAGGAGCCATACTTTTGGAGGCTTTTCCATGAGCCATTTTGTCCAATTGCAAGGATTCAGTGGGTGTTGCATTCTTAGTTGGACTCTTGCTTTGAAATATCTTAATGCAATCAGATTTTAACAATTTGATTTTTGCTTCAAACCCAAGTTTTAACTGCTTTTTGTTGTCCAAAGTATTTATCAGTTTTATATTTTACAATTTTGGTTTGAAGCAATTGCATCTTCAACCCCGTAAGTCCCTGTATTCAAGGATTCTCTATTCCCTTTCATTCCTACCTACAAACTCCTTTCCTGTACACATCTATCTTAAAAAATGTTGCTAAACTCTGCCAACAGTAATCAAAACACAAAATTAACACTGTTTTCCAAACCTCCCCTAAGAGACAAAAGTTCATTCTCTCCTTTTCAAGTTAGGTTTTTGTTACAGTAGCACCGTACCCTACTTCTAATTACCAAATTACTGTTTCAGTCAAGCTAAGTTATGCTGCAGTAACACCCCCCACCCCAAATCTTAGCAGCTTAACACAGGACAGTTGTTCTTGCTCATGTTCTATGTCTAGTGTAGGTTGGTAGCAGGCTTTTGTTCATCATAGTCACTCGGGGGACCCAGGCTGATGGACGTGTGCTTTCACAGTCACTTTGCTGGACCAAAGATAGGGTAATTGAACACTGGCTTTTAATATTTCTGTTCATATTGACCAAATAAGTCATGGGGCCAGGAAGAACAACTTACCATGTACCCAGGAGAACTGGAATATTTGTAAGAACTTGAATAACAACCCTCTGTTCTCTAATTATGGTTAATCTTAACCTCACATACTAAATTTTTGTTTACACTGTTTAGGCAGTACATCTTTGGAATGAAGAAAACTATGATACGTGATTTCTCTTCCCCTTATTTCTCCTTCCCTTTCCTTTTCCCTTCTAGAGAAATAGTTTTTCTTCTCACTGTGCCATTACTGTTCTCATCATATGCTTCTTAGGCCATTTCTTGAAATAGCCACCCCAGTGAAAAAACAAGTAAAAACCTCACCATCAAGGATGACAAGAGTAGATATTTAATTTCTCTCTTTTTTGATACTTAATTTCTTTCTGTCCCTTTAATTTCATTTGTCACATGTTCATTTTTGTTCTGAACTTACTTTATCATACATCCCCAGTAGCTTTCAGTCTCTTCAGGATGTGCTCCACTCCCACTCCCCAGTCACCAAATCTATAGTAAGTTTCTTTCTTTTTTCTTTCAAAGATTTTATTTATTTATTTGACAGAGATAGCGAGAGCAGGAACACAAGCAGCGGGAGTGGGAGAGGGAGAAGCAGGCTTCCCCCCGAGGAGGGAGCCCGATGTGGGACTTGATCCCAGGACCCTGGGATCATGACCTGAGCCGAAGGCAGACGCTTAACGACTGAGCCACCCAGGCGCCCTCTATAGCAAGTTTCTAAGTAATTTTATTCACAGCATGCTGTGGGGAGAGGACCAGTGCAGGACTTAACAGATGTCCAGGCACACAGCCTCCTAAAAAAAAAAAAAAAAAAAAAAACCCTGTAAATATTTATTGCTATTTATTTCTGTGCCCAACTCTCAACTAAATCCTTCTGTAGAATTGTTTAGCATTCACACTGGGCCCCCTGAGTTAAAGCCAAAGTTTACTTTTTGGCAGGTGCTTTGGTTGTACTTGAAAACTGACTTTAGAAATGTGCAGTGGCAGTATCGTAGCCAATGAGGTTTATCTGAGGAGTGATTATTGTTAATAGAAATGTGCAGTCCATGGTAAGTTAGGCTCATCTTTGTCACAATATGATTCCTCTTGTTCTCTGTGATTACTTTCCTTGATTGCCTCTGTGCTCTTACCATTGTTAAACCAATTTCTGCTAGGTTTTTTGTTTTTGTTGTCATGACAATTAGTCATGTATAACTGAGCCCTTTAAAAATCATTTTTACTTTCAAAGACCTTGAGCCAGAGGGGAGTGGTGTTCGGATTATACTCCATCCTGCTTAGATAGGCTACAGCTGAATAACCAGATATATCCACCCTTGTCCCAAGCTACATTTTTAGATGGAATGCTTTTGTTTAGTAAAACTGTTGTTGGTCCTACTAAGTTTGAAGCTTTTAAGGCAAGAAAGGCCACTGAAAAAGTGTTTATAATCCTCCGCTACATTTTAGTATCTACACTGGACTAGAATTGGATACGATCAGGTTCTCTATAGATGGGAAATAGCATAGTCACCTAAATCAGGCACTGGAGTGATACCTTTTGGAACGTTATCTTAGTAGTTGCTTCCAAATCTGAACACGTTCAGGACAGATCACTTTTCACTTAATTTTAGGAGATGTTGGGACAAGTCAGATCTTTTATTGATATGTTGTTTGGTTTCTTGATTTACCCTTACTTAACTATATTTCTATATTCATCAAAGTCTCTTCAGGACAGAAGACCATATTCTATGTCTCCTCAGGACACAGTTACCTCATACAACTACCCCCAGAAGGTAATCTTAATAGTGTTATCAAGCAATCACATGGGTGGGGGGAATGACTTTTTTCTTTTTGTTCTCCTTGTCCTTCATCATATTTAAGTATTATTGCACTTTTTGGTGCCTGGCACGGTGATCAGTAAAATTCATTCGAGAAATTGATTATCTGCTGTGTTCCAGACATTGTTCTATGTGCTGGCGTTTGACTACTCATAGTCCTTCTATTCCAAACCTCTTATATAACGAGTGAATTAATATAAATTACTGGTTAAGTCTCTCATGTACTGAAACTGAAATGTAAAGAATAGGGAGCTAGCATCAGAAAGGTTGCTGAAACCATGGGAGCGAATAAGATAATCCTGGGGAAAGGAAGAGATTTGAGGAGAGCATCCAGAACAGAGCCTGTAGATCACCAAATTTTAGCAAATGGGTAGGGAAGGGATAGTTAAGGAGAGAGGAAAAGTAGGAGAGTGTAGTACTATGGAAGCCCCAGGAAGAGAATGTTTCAAGGAGTAATCAGGTGTCAGTTGCTGCCAGGAGGTCAAGCACCATAAGGACTAGCAAGAGTCTATTAGGATTTGTTGCCATGAAGACCACTGGTGACTTTGAATACAGTTTCTGAGGACCAGAATGGGTAGCAGCCACACAGCAGTGTGTGGTAAGAAAATGGAGACTGCATTGAGAGCAGCATGTTCAAGAAGTGTGTGTTAACTATGTAGTGAATATCTCTCTCTGCACAGTGCTGTATTGGGTGCTGCAGCCTCATCAGAAAAAACAAATTGCAGTCCCATGAAGTTTACACACAAAAAAGCAAAGCACCTTTTCTGTTAAAAAAAAAAAAAAAAGTATGTGTTAGCGTGGGGAAATGTATCCACATGTAAAAACAAACATAGCAATCTCTGGATAATGTGTAGGAAATCCAGAGATTACCTGTTTGGGGAGAGGGGAGGGGAACTAGGCAGATGGAAGATAGGGGTTGGAAGGAAACATTTCATTGTATACAATTTTATACTTGATTTTTGAATCATATTAATATATTACTTTTTCAGAAAAATAAATTTAAAAATTAAGATTTTAAAGTTAATTGTGCTCTTTTAAAAGAAATAACCTCATATACGGTTTACATAAAGATTGATTTCTCAGTATTTTCGTTATCCAAATACTATATCTTGAAACTTAGAATCAGATAAGAGACTAACAGTGTTTGAGAAATCACTAAACTTTTCTAAACTTTTCTTCTGCACTTACAGATGATGGTAAATTCTACAGCAGTTGCAGCTTCTTGTGCCAATAGTGTTCCAGCTCCAGTCTTACCTAACTGTGCAGCAGCTAATCAAGCTAGTAGTACCCCTTCAGTTTCCTCACAGAATGCTGTACAGCCTCTATTTGTGTCTCCACCTATACAAGGCAGGCCAGGTAGGTTATTGGTGGTGGCTTACTTTGGGAAGCCTCTTTTCCTGTTCATGAGCATGCACATACAACAATTCTAGTGATTAGATAGGATTACTTTAATTTCTAGTATTAAATTTGTTTAACCTACTTAATAAAGTATGTTCTGTATTTGAGGAATCCATGAGATTTCAGGGCCAGGGTTTCAATTTTTTCTTGCAAATTTGGCTTTGATATAATTTTGTAGCTATTGTTTTGCTACCTTACTGAAAATTTAGAGGACTTTACTAGTTAAACTTTAAGTTTTATTATACAGGAATTAAAGTAGAGGTGTTTAACACTTCACAGAATTCCTGAAAAGTTTGCAGTAAAATACTTTTCTGTATAATGAATCATTTTCCCATGAATGTTGTAAGAAAGAATATAGGCTCTAGGATTTAAGAAACTTAGGTTAGAATTTTGGTTTTACAACTCACTACCTCTGTAATTTTGGACAAGTTATTTAGCCTTACCTATGAACTCTTGGGGGTACTGGTAGTACCAATTTATAAAGTGGTCATGAAATTCCAATGAGTTAATATAATTTAGAATTCTCAGAACTCTGGGAAGGTGGTGGCAACAACAACATAGCTATTTAATCTGAATCCTCAAATAAAAATGGAAATAGCAAAACCAAAACCCGTGGATAACATTTACAGTGAAACTAGGTGGCAAGGTATCCCCACAAGGTGTCCCTAAACAGTTAGGGACAAACCACCAGTCACAAGACCTGCATGCTATCAGGGTCTATGTGGGAGCAAGAAGGACGGAAGCATCAGGGATGTTGTCTGATAGACCTGAGAACAGAAGAACCCCAAAAGAGCTAATAAGAATTCACTGGAAAGTGGGGCAGCCAATTTGGAAGGAGCAGCTAAGACTGGGAAGGGATTTGACCTCTCCAATACTAGGTGAGTGCTTTGGGTACCTGGTAAAGGGACTTGAAGGGCTTGGAGCAATCTGGCCCCTAAGAACCCTCAAAAGTGACCTGCCAGGGCTCCCTGTCAGGATAGTATTCCTTACTGGGGAGAAACTACTGGGAGTGGAATCAGAATTGATCGGGATTGGGAAAAGAACATGTCCAGACCAAAGTAGAGGACAACAGAGCCATGGAATCCTAGAAAGCAGTCATGTTTTTGAACACTACACAAAAACAAAACTACCCTATATCCACCTCATTCTAAAGTTCATGAAAAAAATTTCACGTCACAAAGGAAAAGCACTAAGGTGAAATCCTATGCAAAGATGTTTTAAGAACAAAAAAGAATATCCCTATAGACAGTAAAAACATGTCAGAAATGTGCCAACTAAAATGTGCCAACTAAACTAACAGCTATTTCAGAATGAGCTAAAGATATAAATAATACAAAACATTAAAGAATAACTGGAATTAAAAATCTTAGAATAACAAATCAGAATTAGAAAAGCTCGAAGTGATAGAAAAGCATTAAAAATGGCAGAAACTCATTTCAGTTACAAAGACTAAACTATAAAGAACATGACCAAGTATATACAACAGATAATGCTTTAAAAGAAAGATATAAGAAGGAGGGGGAATCTAAAATGAAGAAAAGGAAGATAAAGATTCAAGTGACTTGTTAAAGTTAGGCAAAGGAGATCAAACAGTGATAGAAGTCTCTGAAGAAGAAAACCAAAGTAAGGGAAAAGAACAAATATTGAAAACTATAATTCAGAAAACTTTCCCTGAAATTAAAAAACTTTAAAACTATATACTGAAACAACACTCTGCATACCTGAGAATATTGACCCAGAACAGCCAACACCAAAATAATTCTAGTAAAATGACCAGACTTTAAAGAAAAAGCAAGTCCTTTGATTATCTAGATAAAAGAGCCTATAGAGTATAAAATAAATAAAATGATAATCATCAAACTTTGACAGCAGTTCTTTATGCTAGAAGAAAATGGAGTAACATTTAAAATAAGGCATGTGTAAAACAAAGATTTTATATTCAACCAAAACTGATTTTCAAGCCTAAAAGGCAGTAAGAATTCAGAGAATATTACTTTCATGAGCCCTTCCTGAAGAATCTACTAAAACTATGCTGTCAAGCAAGGTAATCACTAGCCACATGTGACAATTTAAGTTTTAATTAATTACAATTAAATAAAATCTTCAGTTGCTCAGTTGCACCAACCACATGCCAAGTGCTTACAGCCACATGTGGCCAGTGGCTAGTGTATTGGACAGCACAGATACGGAATATTTCTGCCATCATAGAAAGTTCTATTAAATGGACATCAGTGTTCCAGAGAATGAGTTGACTTTTAGACTACCAAAACAAAGACATCGACAGAAGACCTAATGGTAAGTATTAAATGTATAATTACATAAAGAATTAAGACAATGAGTGCTAAGAGGTGGAGAATACACTATGTAATAGCAATAACTTTATGTTTGGACAATGTAGATATTGTATGGCTATTCTTAAAAATAGAGTTGAGAGACCATATGCCAAGCATTTTTTAATCCTCTCAATAATCACATGAGGTTCTTTTATCTAGATAATCAGATTGTTATTCTGAGACTCTGTAATGTCGGCTAAAACAAATGAGTGAGTATGGGATACTCTAATTTTATCCCCTTGTGCCCTTGCAAACCAGGAGTCTAAGTATGGAAGAAAGGTAATATGGATATAATAAGGCTAAAGAAAAGTTTTTATGGTCTCAAATTTGAATTGGAAGTATCAATATAACTTCAGGTGTTTTATTTTTAAATACATATGTATATTTCCCAGCTCTGTCCATTGAAAAGTTCTAGAAACAATATTCTTAGCACTCATTTTGTGGTCTTGACATGCCATTTCTCACTTAAAAAAACCAAGCAGCTTTGTGGAGAAATGGCTGCAGATTCCAGGTCTGGGCAGGAAATGTTCAAGATGAGCCTATATCATTTTGTCATACCAGATAGCAAAGAAGCTATCAGACTACTGGGGCCATGTCAAAAGAACTCAGGAGCCACCTTGAAGAGGTTCCCATTGGCCAAAGATGGAACAATTTGAGTCTCAACGATGATAATTGCAGCAGACTGGAACATACCAAATATGTTAAACATAAAAGTTCTTAATGATATTTTAAAAATTGGTCACCTTAGGATGACAAACCAGGTCATTTTCTTTTTTTCTTTCTTTCTTTTTTTTTTTTTAAAGATTTTATTTATTTGACAGAGAGAGACAGCGAGAGAGGGAACACAAGCAGAGGGAGTGGGAGAGGGAGAAGCAGGCCTCCCGCTGAGCAGGGAGCCCGATGCGGGGCTCGATCCCAGGACCCTGGGATCGTGACCTGAGCCGAAGGCAGACGCTTAATGACTGAGCCACCCAGGCGCCCCTCATTTTCTTAATTGGAAAATAAAGTGAAAGAATAAAGCATTTATCCTGCCTACCTTATATGAACTGTACCACTGGGTAACCAAATAGATGAGGGAAAGTGTTTCTATATATTAGTATTCTAACTAATCCGTGAAGATAATTATTTTGCAGTCCTTACTGAATTAGGTATTAAACAGCAATAGCTGTGAAGATTGCAGAAACATTACCTATAGGTATGTCAAAGGAATCAATCCTGAGTCTGATCCAGTCTCCTGGATCTAGCTGCCTATTTGCAGGAAATACAGAAGAACATATTGTAACACACCATGACTATATAATCGGGAAAATACAGACTGTGGGAAACTCAATAGGTCAAAGGGCCAAGATTTTTCAAAACAAAAACTGAAAGGAAATGACAGGGATGGAGAAGGGACCGATATTTTAAAAGACATTTAAGACCTCAACTTTTAAAAGCTATCTAGGGATGCACGTTTGGATGACAAAACTTTTAAAACCACAAAGGAGTGATTACTGTGAAAGGGTAATGGTTAAATTACGGTGGGAGGGAGAGGGTTGTGATTGGGATGGAGCACAAAGACGTTTTCTGGAGTGACTGGCAAAGTTTTATTTCTTGACCTGATAGTGTCCACTTTAAAATAATTCATTTTGATTTGCTTTCTGTATCTGATTCACTTATAATTTAAAAATTAGTGCTTAGCATAATTCCTGGAATAAAAGCATTCAATATATGTTCATTAATGACCATAGAAATTTTTCACTGAAAACGTTAGTGTAGACAGACCCTGGTTTTACTACTTTGTGCTAATTGCAAGGAAAAGCATTAGTTTTCTGCTCTGCAGACTTCTGAGCTTCAAATCAAATGACAGGTGAATCAAACATTGGAGTGCCTCATTTATGTACAGTCATTGAAAGCTTCCCATTTAAATGTCAGATTGTGTTCTGTGTAGATATTTCTAAAAATGCATTTATTTTACTTCTTGTTCTTTGAGTCACTTATCAACCTCAGCTATAACTCTACTAGGTCATGGCTGCTATGTAATCACTCTTTAACATTTCTTTCACTCCTCTAGATGAAACAGCTCATGTTTCCCATTGTGTTATTCTTGTGTCTCTCTGGCAGCCCCAACCCATCCTCCATTATGAAGTCACTTATTATCTGGCATTGTCATGGCATTAGATGCAATGATTGCCTTTAATATGAATCTCCCCATAGGCATTAAATACTGTTAACTGAGTTTTGATAACTGTTCCCAAGGCTTTTGTCAGGGCCAGGACTAGTGAGTCATTTGCCTTGGGTGCAAAACTTAAAGTGCCAAAAACCACAGTAATCAAGGTAAATAATACTTTAATTGTACTTTTTTTCCCCTTAGAGCGTGTTTGTGTATAGGAGCCAGGTGGGGGGACAGAGGGAGGAGAGAGAATTTTAAGCAGGCTCCACGCCCAACGCAGAGCCTGATGCAGGGCTTGATCTCACAACCCTGAGATCATGATCAAGCCTTACTATGTATATTCATATGCTCTTCTGAAACGTCCTGAAACAGACCAGCTTCATAGGGCAAATAAGCATTTTGAATGGACTATGTTTGTTTCCATTAATATTTTAGTAAAGTTTATATTGTTTTGGAGCTATCCCTTAAATTCTACCTGTTAAACCTATAGAGCCCTGTTAAGTTTACAAATGAGATGCTCGTGTATCTCTAGAGCAATTGGAAATTATAAAACTACAGGGACTTACTATAATATGCATTTTCAGGGAAGGTGAGTTCAGATAAAATAATCTCCAAATTTCTTCTGCTTTTGATTCAGGCCCATGAGAACTTACTTAGCTATCCATGTCTAGTAGTTGGTTTTTACCTAGTGATCATAATCACATTCTGCTATCTTTAGCTAATGGCTAATTTATTTATTTTTTTTAAATGGTGTGATTTGAGTGCTAGTTTAAAAGGAATACAAGTGGAGCTTAGTTGAAAAAGCCATTACTTTATGGAAAACAAATTCATAAAGCCTTTTGAATATTTGGAGATATTCTAAAACTTAAATGCCTCTTCCAAATCTGTGAAAGTGGAGATTTCTACGTACATGACAAAACTCCAAAACAGTTGAGCATGTTTTAAAATGTTACTGTTTAATTTGGATACAATAAGAATCACTTTTTGGTGCCCAGTTCTGAGTTTTGACAATGCATAGAGTTGTATAACCACCACCACAATCAAGAGAGAACAGTTTCATCACCCCCAAAGAGTTGTTTATCCAAGTTTTAAATCACCCTAAGACATCTTCTATCACTGTTGGCCTGTAACTGTATAAAGGTATAGATAAGTATATTGTAAGTATTTATGTCAGGGAATAAAAACAGTAGGGATTATTTCTAATATTTGACCTTAAATTTCTCTTGCTAAATTAACAGAATAACAAATTCAGCTTGTGTGCACCATTCCTGTACTAAACTAAGTGTTCTAAAACTCTGAACTTAAATCTTTATTGAACATTGAGACTAAAGTTTCTGTACTTCTCAGGGTTAAAATTATAGTGCAGGTAACACAATAAATGTAGTACTTGAATGTCTTAAGTTGGCTAAAATGATTGAATTGAACTTGAAGGGTTGTATCATTCATCTTTCATCAGATTTAACAAATTTATCTGGTATGTGTATGGGAGATACTTTCACTATGTTGGAATTTCTTATGTCAAAAATTGAAACTCCTGAATGAATATTGTTTTTAAACTATAGCCACAGGTACAGAAAGTCAAAGGGATAAGATATTTCATCTAGCCTGTCTTAGATTCTGTGTGTCCTTAGAAATGGAACTGTCATGGTTTAGAATGCCCAGATTCCAGTGATGCTACTAATAAGTAGAAACCTTCAAGGTTTACTTAAATCTGTAATCTGTGTAGTTTAGTCTCTCTTATTAGCTTCTGCATCTTGTGATTAGACTAAGAATGGCAGATGGCTGAAAACATCCTTAACTTTATATTAAGCTAAGTAAAAATTTTGCTTTAATGGTATTTCATTTATGTATGTTAGCCGATGTTTTTTTTATCATGAAGTCTTTATAGTCAAAACTCTGCAACTTCCAGTTTTTTTCCTTTTAATTTCAGTAATTACCTTAATTCAAAATAACCTGTAATGAACTCCCAGTTTCAACTGGCGATGTCTAAGAATGTGGGCAATTCACCTTCCAAGTTTTTAAGTCAAACCATAGGAATTAGAATTGTTTGACCATATTGGGGACGCAAAAGTAGAAGATGAACTACTGCTTATAAGGTGTTACAGTTGTGCATTGCTACTTTGTTTTCTTTTTTAGTGATTGCTTCACCATCCTATCCATACCTTTCTGCTCCTATTTCTGCTGCTGCTGCTTCTTTACCACCTCCACCTCCTCCTCTTGAGGTGGGAGAGGCTTCAAACTTACCACCACCACCACCACCTCCACCTTATTCCTGTGATCCAAGTGGCAGTGATCTGCCTCAAGGTAAAGAGATTTTGAGAGTTGTGTGAGGGTTATTTAGTCTGAAATTTTTTTTATTTTAGAGCATATCTCTCTTTGGTTATCTACTGGGGGTAGGGTCCAAATGGAAATTGACTTGAGAGCATAATGCTAGGTAAGTGACTAAGGAAAGAAAGAACTGAAAGCTGAGAAAACCTTCTCCATAATCAAGAAGTGGATGGTTTTTTGGATAGCTACAGGTCTGTCTTGAACATTTTCTTTTTGTTCTCTCAACTATTTTTTTTTAATTTTTTTAAAAGATTTTATTTATTAGAGAGAATGAGAGTGAGAGAGCACACATGAGAGGGGGGAGGGTCAGGGAGAAGCAGACTCCTGCTGAGCAGGGAGCCCGATGCGGGACTCGATCCTGGGACTCCAGGATCATGAACTGAGCCAGCCAGGTGCCCTGTTTTTTTTGTTTGTTTGTTTTTTAGAAAAGCAGGAATTGATACCAAAATTTCTCCATTTCTTACATTCCTGCCACAAGTGTATGAAATTGTTGCAGTTTTCGATATTTAGGATTCCAAGTGAATTTTGAAGTCTGAGAAGGTTTTGTTTTGTTTTTTGAAGAATTGGGGGTCTGATCTGCCTCAGATTTAAGCCATGTGGTCTTGTTTCTTTAATTAAACTAAGGAGTAGCTTACTTACCTATCCCTATCCCTGCCCAAGATCTACTCTGTCACCACATAATGGTGATTTTGCATTTCCCAACATTTTTATGAAAATGTTCAGGGATGCCTGGGTGGTTCAGTCGGTTAAACATCTGCTTTGGCTCAGGTCATGATCCCAGGGCCCTGGGATGGAGCCCCACGTCAGGCTCCCAGCTCAGCGGGAAACCTGCTTCTCCCTCTCCTCCCTGCTCATGCTCTCTCACTGTCTGTCGGTCGGTCTCTCAAATAAAGAAATAAAATCCTTAAAGTTCAAATATACATGAAAGTTGAATTTCAATATGAATATTCATGTATTCGCCCACCTAGATTCTATCATTAACTGTACTTTATCACATATCTGTCCATCTTTTCCTTCATCTCCTTGTCCATCAAGTCATCCATTTCAGTTTTGGTGCATTCCAAAGTAAATTGCAGACATCAACATTCTTCCCCATAAAAACTTCAGCATACATACATCATTAACTAGAGTTTGGAGTTTATTTATTCTTTTGATGTAAAGTTAACATATAATGCACAAATCTTTAAGCATATACTTGCTGAGTTTTGAGAAATGAGTACATGCACCTTTGTAACCCAAATCCCCATCAAAGTATAAAATGATACCATTATCTCACTGTTACCTCATGCCCCTTCCTAGTCTTTTTCCACCCCTGCTTCTACTTACCCCCAAGAGGCAGCCACTGTTCAATTTTTTTGTCATAGTTTCACTTGTTTTAGAATTTCATATGAATATACAATATATACTTTTTATGGAAGGCTTCTTAAGCTCAGCCTTATTTTTTATATTCTTCCATATTGTTGCATATATCAGTAGTCCATTTGCTTTTATTTTATTAGTATTTCATTGTATAAAAATTCCTGTTTAGGGGCGCCTGGGTGGCTCAGTCCATTAAGCGTCTGCCTTTGGCGCAGGTCATGATCCCAGGGTCCTGCTCTGTGTCAGGCTCCCTGCTCAGCGGGGAGTCTGCCTCTGCCTCTCCCCCAGCTCATGCTCTCTCGCTTACTCACTCTCTCTCAAAAAAAAAACTTCATCTAAAACTAATGATGTAATGTATGGGGATTAACATAAGAATAAAAACAAACAAACAAAAAAAACCTTTAAAAATTCCCATTCATTCTTTTGTTAGTGGACATCTGGGTTATTTACATTTTGGGGCTTTTATGAATAAGGCTGTGAGTATTCTTGTAAAAAGTCTTTATGAACCTATGTTTTCATTCCCTTTGGGCAATACCTAGGAGTGGAATTGATGGGTCATAGATCAGTGTGTTTAGTTTTATAAGAAATTGCTGGTCATTTTTCCAAAGTTGTATCTTTTTCTACTTTTTTCTAAAGATTTTATTTATTTGAGAGAGAGCACAAGCAGGGGGAGGGCAGAGGGAGAGGGAGAAGCAGACTCCCTTCTGAGCAGGGAGCCCGATGGTGGGGCTCGATCCCAGGACCCTGAAATCATGACCTGAGCCGAAGGCTTAATGACCGAGCCACCCAGGTGCCCCTTATCTCTTTCTACTTTTGCAAGAACTCTGCACCTGATTTTTTACTTCTAAACGTTTGCTGGCATATGGTGATCTACTCAAATTTTTTCCCCTCCAGTCTTCCATCTTCCTCTTAAAAATCCAGTCATTTTCATGATACCCCCCCATTATATCTCAAAGTGATGTTTCTGAGTTTTTATAGTCCCTATTTGTGTGCCTTTTTTTTTTTAACAGCTTGAGATCTAGTTCACATACTATAGAAGCCACCCATTTTAAGTGTACAGTTCAGTGGTTTTTAGTATATTCCCAAATATGTGCAATCATCACCACTATTTCTAGAACATTTTTGTCACCTCAGAAAGAAATGCTGTACCCATTAGCAGTCACTTCTCATTACCCCAGGCCACCACTCTTCTACTTTGTGTGTCTATAGATTTGCCTGTTCTGGACATTTGACATATATGAATCATGCAGTATGTGGTCTTTTTGTGACTGGCTTCTTTCACTTAGCATGATGGTTTTTTTTTTTAAGATTTATTTATTTATTTATTTATTTGAGAGAGAGAGAGAATGAGAGAGAGCATGAGAGGGGGGAGGGTCAGAGGGAGAAGCAGGCTCCTCGCTGAGCAGGGAGCCCGATGCGGGACTCGATCCAGGGACTCCAGGATCATGACCTGAGCCGAAGGCAGTCGTTCAACCAACTGAGCCACCCAGGCGCCCCTAGCATGATGTTTTCAAGGTTCATCCATGTTGTAGCATGTATCCATACTTCATTCTTTCTTATAGCTGAATAATCCATTGTATGAGTATGCCACATTTTATTATCTATTAGTTCATGCACATTTGGGTTGTTTTCTCTTTTTTGCTACTGTGAATAATACTGCTATGGCTATTTGTATACAAATTCTGTGTGAACATACATACACCAAGGAATGGAATCCTGTGCCATTTGTGAATTTATTTCCTGCTATTATCTTTTGATATTCTTTAGCTTAACCTTTAGTCTTTATACTCTACTCCCACATAATGGTCAAAATAAAAGCTGATTGTTTTAAAATGGTAGTAAATATATTTCTACATATCAGAAGTCTCCAATTTAAGAAAAAGGGGTTTTCTTAGAGTTTGTTAGTGGGACTCAAGTTACTTAGAATATACATGGATCCCAGGTCAGTCAATAAAAATTCATTTAGAGATACAATTAGAATGCTAAGATTATTCCCTCTTATCCCATACATCTAGTTTTTATTTATTTGTGAAATATGTTAAGTTCTATGAAGAAGCTTTTATCACCTTAAGATAAAAATTATTTTGAGTTACCTTTCTTACTGCCTCCTCTTTTTGGAGTTCTAGTGTGGTATGTTAGTCATGTTAAGTAAAAGCAAGGTGAATTGTTTGATACAGTGCTAGTTATATTAGGCATCATTAATCTTGGCATTAGTAGAGCATTAGTTTGTACTGTGTAGTAGCTCCATTAACAGAAGACAGTTATGATTGGTTATGTAGTAAATTGCTTGTCTCAAGAATAAAGTCTTGATTTTATTATTGAGACAAGCAAGAAAATGCCTTTACTGGATTCTTTCTAAATATTAGCAGAGTAGTATTTCTGTAACATCTGCCTAATACTCAGACTAGAAATAAAATATGTATTTGGTAATTAAACCTTGGATCAGAAAATGATCTTACCTATAGTGGCAGGTAAGTGGTCATTTACTATAAGATAGAATTGAGGGTGGTGGTGATGCAAGAAGACTATATTTATAACTATACTCAGAAAAGCTTTTAAGTGGTAGTTCTAATTGCTTATGTCTTCTAGTCACTAAAATTAAGATTTTTAATTTTAGATACAAAAGTTTTGCAGTACTATTTCAATCTGGGATTGCAGGTAAGTCATGTTAAAATTGCTTTGACAGACTCTAGATTAAAAATGTAAGCTGGTTTGATAATCAGACTCTTGAACTTTAAAAGCCAAGAACACTGTGAGGAGATAATTCTGAAGATGATATAAGTCAGTTTTGTACTTGAGCCTCCCAGTACTTCAGTTCCTCTTATAAAATAGTTAAATTATGGCAAGTGGTGGCTCTAAGCAGCACAACTTAAACATTTATTGGCCCCCATATTTAGCATCATACATATGTCAACCCTTCACTGTGTTTTTCTGTTTCAATAATAAATGGATCATTTGTCTTGCTTGAAACATTTTTATGGTTATTTCTACATTTTATATGAAAAGTAATTGGACTGATTCAAAGACATTTAAAGGACTGTATTATTTTTAAAGCAGTTATGTGTTCATAGATATTTACCAAACACTGATTTTCACCACTCCCCTGAATTGTAGAAGGGTGAGGGTTCTGACAAATATCTTAATATCCCTGAAAGGTGTCTCTGATTTCAGGTAAGAGCTCTTTTATTTTGTTCTTTCAGACATCATCTCCCCCCCCCCCCCCCGAAATACACCTGACTTCTGATATAACAAGATGGCATATTTCCTAAAATGGAATGATACATTTTAAGATTTGGCAGATGATAGTAAACCAGACGGACTCCTGGATAATGCTCAGATTAGTTCATATTCCCAGACACTGATTTCACTAGAAAACTGTCTTCTCCAACTGGCACACATTTATAAATTAAGAATAGTGGAATGGGATGTTTGTTCTTATTTCCTAAATACAGTTTCAAGAATTGAAAATATAAACTGCTTGCACCTTCAGTTATATTAGTTTATTATAGATACATGTGGAAACATTGTAATTCATGTCAGATGTCTGAGGCATTTTAAAACCTCTCCTGCATTTTACATCATGGGAATAGAAGGACATTCAGAATAGTTATTTTAATGCTTTTTTATATCAAAAGTAATAGCATTCATTGTAGTACATGTGAAAAATATTAAAGCATAAAGATAACTGAAATCATGTGTACAACCACTATACACTGTGATATATTTCCTTATAGCTTATTTATTTCTTCTACAAAATATTGACGAGGCTATGTAATTTTGTAAACTTTTAAGTTAACAATGTGAGCACTTTTTTTCTTAAATATTTCACAGCACAATTTTTTTATTGCCTCTATTGTATCCCATCACGGATATATCATAATTCATCCAGTTCTCTATTGTTGAATATTTAGGTGGTTCAGTGTTCTTTTTCTTTTTAAAAAAATTGATGTATAGTTGACATACAATGTTACATTAGTTTCAGGTGTACAGTATAGTGATTTAATAAGTCTATACATTTTGTTGTGATCATCACAAATGTAGCTACCTACCGTCACCATACAATGCTATTACAATACCATGGGCTATATATATTCTTTATGCTGTACCTTTCATCCCTGTGACTTAGTCCACTCTATTTTGCTTTTATTTTATTTTATTTTATTTTTTTTTTTTTAAAGATTTTATTTATTTATTTGACAGAGAGAGACACAGCGAGAGAGGGAACACAAGCAGGGGGAGTGGGAGAGGGAGAAGCAGGCTCCCCGCAGAGCAGGGAGCCCGATGCGGGACTCGATCCCAGGACCCTGGGATCATGACCTGAGCCGAAGGCAGTCGCTTAACCAACTGAGCCACCCAGGCACCCCTCTATTTTGCTTTTAAAAATAATGCTAGGAAAGACATCTTTGTATACAGGTCATTGTGTATATTTGTAATTTCCTTAGGATGCCTTCTTAAAAGAATTCCTATGTTCAAATACGAGATAGATCTGCAAAAGAACTTAAAGTTGTAGTAGAGAATAGATTTTCCAAATGTTCTTTTAGGTCAAAAATGCTACTCTACCTGAAAATCATAGCCTAGTTTGTTTTTTAGTGAGTAACTGTACTACTTTAAGAAAAGAGATAGTAAAGTGTTTCTTTCTTTCTTACCCAAGTGCTATCACCACAACTACTGGCACTCCATGGTCTATATGCCACAGATGCAGCAGCAGCTTCATGTAGAGAATTATCCAGTCTATGCTGAGCCATCTTCTCTGGTAGAGCAGACAGTTCCTCAGTTGTATGGTGAGGTGGGGAGACAAGATGGCACACAGGCGGAAGCATCAGCAAACAGTGAGTATGTAATGAGAGTGCCTCCAAGAAGGACAATTGGACTATATTATGTGTAATTTAATAATAACCTTCAGATATCTCATTTGGCCCATATTCTAGACCTGTGTTTTCTTGTTTGTTTTAGAGAGCGAGCATGAGCAGGGATGGAGGGGCAGAGGGAGGGAGAGAATCCTAAACAGGCTCCACGCTTAGCGCGGACCCTGATGTGGGGCTAGATCTCATGACCCTGAGATGATGACCTGAGCCTAATTCAAGAGTCAGACACTTAACTGACTGAGCCACCCAGGGGCCTCTCTCTCTTTCTTTCTCTCTCAAATAAATAAATCTTGGAAAAAACAAAGATAAAAATCCCAGCTTTCAAATAAAAATTAGAATTTTGGAAAACTTATATCTGCTGCCATGAACTTGACAGCTTCTCAATATTTTTCTAGATAGATGGAGTTATTGGGGCCCCTGGCTGGCTCAGTCAGTAGAGCATGCAACTCTTGTTCTCAGACTTGCGAGTTTGAGCCCCATGTTGAGTGGAGATCACTTAAAAAAAAATAAAAGCTTGAAAAGATAGATGGGGCTGTTAATGAATGTGTTTTGTCACACTGTATAATAAAATGTGTGAACATTTGGGAGATCTGTGTAACTCAGTACAATAATACTTTTACAATTACCAATGCATGGTGTTACCTATGTATAATTTTGTAAAAGATATATTCAAAGTGCAAGATAAAACCGTGGATTTCAATATTGAGAGAGTATGAAAAAGTCCACATTGCTACTCACCTTTGACAACTACCACTTACCTAGTTTTGGTATAGCATCAAAGAATATCTAATTATCTGAAAAGGCTGGTTATTAAAAGACTTCTCTCTCTTCCAACTGCATATCTGTATGAGGCCAGGTTTTCTTCATATACTTCAAAACAGTGTATCACAATTGGTTAAATACAGAAGCAGATGTGAGAATCCATTTGTCTTTTATTAAGCCATACATTCAAGATTTGCACAAATGTAAAACAATGACACTTATCTCACAATATTTTTGTTTTGGAATATAAACTTATTTTTACATGGATTAATAAATATTTTTAACTTTCTCAGTTTAATTCCTAATACAGTAAATATTGGTATAACTCAAATAAACAAAAGCTGTTTGAAATAATCAATTTTTAAGAGTGTAAAGGGATCCTGAGACCAAAAAGTTTGAGACCACTGTGCCAGACCATAAAGATGGTTTCTCTGTGAATTAACAGTATTGTATAGATGGAGCAGCATTTTAAAGGATGTAGAATAGGATCTTGACTGCCCTTAGAAGGAATCAGCAGGAGGTAGAAAAATTATATAGACTAACAGAACCAAATCTATCTCACATTACAGCACTGCTACTTGATGGTGGTGATCTCAGCTAAGTTACTTAACCTTCCTAAGCCCGATTTTCTGTAAAATGGGAACTGACAGGAATATTGCCAGGGTTACTGTAAGAACTAAATGAGATATATGTATATACTATATGTAGAAGTAGACTGTGCCTGCTGCATGTGAGAAATGTGAATTTCCTTTTGTTTCTCCCTTCATTTAAAGCATTTTAATGGTTTGGAAATACTGGCACTATAGAATCTTATCCCTAGTGTGGTGATGTGATATGGCCCATAGTAATAAAAATTAAAGTGTCAACCTTCATTGCATTTTTGTACCATGTACCTTTTATAGAATTATTTTTAATTGTTGTAAACCATGAGACAGTGGCAGTCTTCATTCCACAGAATGTGCTCATCTACGTTATTCCAGGTAATGAAGGACTCCTTTTTAATATTTACATAGTCACTATAGCAAGGACAGAACTGCATCTATTTCCACTAAAACTGACTCATGGTAGCAAAAGTGTAAAATTAAAGTGATGCTAGGATCTTAATGACATTCAAGAGATGACACTTCAATGTTTGGTCTTTAGGATGCTTTTCAGAACCTTCAAGTATAGACCAGATTGTATACACACCAGAGTTTTTAATTGCTAAAGTAATACAAAATGGTTATTTGGATAATACGTGTCACTGTGGGGAACTATTGGATAACTTAATTGGGAACTACCCTTATGAGACTAGAAGGACTCTAGAGAATGTTTCTGTATGTATTTAGTCTGTAGGTACTAAATCATCCCAGAAAGATAGCTGTCTCTAGGTAGAATACATTTGACCCATTATACACACACACATATTTAAATTTTTATAATTAGGAAATTTTCATATAATCTTTTAGTAGCTGGCTTCAGTCCCTAATGTTCATATCTAAAGTGCTCTGGGATGCCCGGGTGGCTCAGTCTTTTAAGCTTCCAACTTTTAATTTCTGCTCAGGTCATGATCTCAGGGTCGAAGAGATTGAGCCCCGCGTTGGGTGCTGCACTAGGCATGGAGCCTGCTTGAGGTTCTCTCCCTCTGCCCCTTATCCCCACCCCCTTCCTCTCTCTAAAAAAAATATCTCATATATATATATGAAAGTGCTCTTGCCACATTTGCTGTGATCTTTCCTGTAGTTAATGCTGAGTTTCACTTTTACCTGAACATCCATTTATGTTGATGTTTTAGTGAATCTTTGTATATAAAGTGTGTACTGTTTGCATTCTTTGTTTCAGGTACTTTTCCAAATGCTGACCCTGCATCTGTCCCTCATGGAGCAGTCTATTATCCAATGATGTCAGATCCCTATGGGCCACCACCTTTGCCGGGTTTTGATTCCTGTCTTTCTGTTGTGCCAGATTATCCCTATGTTGCCCCTTGGCATCCAGTTGGTGCAGCATATGGTGGTTCTTCTCAAATTCATGGTGCTATGAATCCTGGGCCAGTTGGCTATATTGCTTCACCTCCCTCAGCTTCTCATTACATACCTCAGAATATGTAAGATTCAGCAGTATGAAGTATTCTTGCACTGCCATTTTTTGCTGTTTTGGTTTTTAAAAAGTGTTTTATGTTAAAGTGATTTAGGTGGTTAGGGTGGTTACTATTGTATCTGTCTTTAAGATTATTTTATCTTTTGATTTAAAATACTACTTTAAATAAAGGAATATTACTTTGGGTTGTGGATAAAGAAATTGAGATGGATGTACAGCTAGCCCCATGTTGAGCATATTTCATTACATGCAGCTGTTTTCCTGTCAGCCAGCTTGTCAACTTTGTATTAGCTGATGGTTCCAATTGATAAAAGGAGTAAATCATACAAACTACTTCCTTGGTTCAGATGTCACACATCATATTAAACCGTGCAAAATTGGAATAACTTTCACTTTTTTCTAGGAAATAAAAAAACCAAGAACAGTTGCTTTTGGATAACTATATATTAAATGAGAGAGCTTTTCAGGTTTCTTAAGAATTGTCTGAACTGAGTTATGTTCTGTGATATTAATCAGTTTTGAAGGCACATGGTGCTCTGCTTTAGATTTATCCCATATGCTATTGTTTGATATTGGATTTATGTAACTGTTTTACTGCACAGTATTGAATTGGTGTCATTTGCACAGTTAGCAGTAAATAAAAATTAGCATTTAAAATTGCTAAAATGAGTGGGATTTTTTTTTCTTTTTTTTTGTGTCAGCAAAGAGTACCAGACATTGGATTGTCCTAATGTTTTTCCCCTGCTATCTTGGTGGCAAAAAAAAAAAAAATGTAATTTTATGACATGAACTTGTGGGTCCCAATGGAAATGTGATTCATTCGCAAGGCATTATGATGCATACTACCAGTTCTTTTCCCTTGAAAATGTCCCTTTTTAGGTTGTGGAGTTTTTTTGTTTTTTTGTTTTTTTTTTTTAATTTTAACTCCCTTATGGAACTTTAACCTAGACTTACTTTCTCATTGTCCTGTACTTCCAATAGTTGTATCTTTCAGTTTTTGTTTTTAGACTTACCTTGTATCTCTGTAGGCCTGCCTTGCCTTGTCTCTGACTTTCTGTGAGAACTCTTTCATCTTTTCCCTTTTATTTACCCAAAGACCACAAGACCCTCTGTATTCATCAGTTCTGTGAGAGGTTATTCATAATGAATGCTTTGCTGTATCTCACCTGATAGCTATTTAAAAAGAATTCTTTGGTTGCCACAAAACCTATTTATATTGCCATCTTTAAAGGTTATTCTTGTGAATCAGTCCATTTTTTCCCACCTTCAGCTACACCCTAGGCAAAAAGAACCATTTAGAACCTCCAGGCTCCAGGAAACTTAGCAGCTTAAAGTATTGGGGGGGAAACCATTTTAAAGAAGATATACTATCTTCAATGTACTGTTCTGAAGATAATTGATATTAATGAGTTCTAAATCCATGTACTAGTTAAGACTTCTCTTTCTTAATAGATACGGAACTGGTTGTGTTTTGTTTTTACATCCTTCATCTTAAGAAGCCCTTGCTGTACAAGTTGGCATCAGGGTTTAGTAAAGAAAGATGGGACAACAGTGTGCTGATCTTTATAACAACCGGACTGTGTATTAGTGTTTTAGCTTCTTCTCTCCTGACCTCCTGGGTCCTCAATTTGTGCAGCCTACAAATTGTTTCATGTTTTAAGTAAAGGTTTATTTTAGTCAAACTTAAAACATGGAGCAACCCCTCTCTGAGATTTTTCAAATATGCTAACATTTCTGGAATATATATAACTCACAGTAAGTGATTGTCCTGTATCTTCAACTCTCAATGGTTTACTAATTAGCTTCTAAGGATTGTTTTAGAAGGTTATAGTCTGTCTTGAGAATGTGGGTCTGGAAATTGTGTGGTTTTGAGACAAGCATGTTTGCTTTAAGCTCCCAGTTGATTTGTTTTTATTTTAAACTTACAGGTTGCTGCTTTGCTTTGAGTTCCATTACTAATTAAAGTGATTTAATGAGATACTTGTTCTTAACCAGAAAACCAGGGATCGTGGTGTATACTAGATCAACCTAATTATTAACTGTCTGTCACCAGTGTGGAAATCAGTATTTATGGTCTGTTAAAATCATGCAAGTGTAGTTTACTTGTTGATGTATTCCAGTCAGTCTTCTCAAAGAAATAATCAAGCATGTACCCTGACCCTCGTATTGTTTTGGGGTTTGAGAGGGTGAAGGTAACCTGTATTGCTGCAGAAGTTTGCAGTGGTTTTTTTTTTTTTTTTTAAGATTTTATTTATTTATTTGAGAGAGAGAATGAGATAGAGCATGAGAGGGGGGAGGGTCAGAGAGAGAAGCAGACTCCCTGCTGAGCAGGGAGCCCGATGTGGGACTCGATTCCGGGACTCCAGGATCATGACCTGAGCCAAAGGCAGTCGCTTAACCAACTGAGCCACCCAGGCGCCCTGCAGTGGTTTTTGAAAGTAGCTTCCAGATAAAAAGGAAGTGGTTTTTCTGGTAATTACAAAGTCCTAAGACTTAATGTGTTTAATCAACCTATAGTATAAACATAGTGGTAGACTTTTTTTCTTTTTCATATTACTAACTCTTTAGGGCCCTTAATGTTGCAAAAAAACTTCCTGTCTTCCCTCTGCTCCAAAGGCACTGTGGTTCATTCTTGACCCTTTACTTCTACCCCTTCCTGAGATAGATCTGATTACACCAAAGCAAAGGTAGAAAGCTGGATCATTTCCATACTGAGGAAAACAATTCTTTTTTATGCTGTGTATATTTACTTTCAAAATTAATTGCAGTTTTTAAAAAATATTTTATTTGACAGAAACACAGCAAGAGAGGGAACACAAGTAGGGGAGAGGGAGAAGCAGGCTTCCCGCTGAGCGGGGAGCCTCATGTGGGGCTCGATCCCAGGACCCCGGGATCATGACCTGGGCTGAAGGCAGACGCTTAACAACTGAGCCACCCGGGCGCCCCTTAATTGCAGTTTTCTGCCTTGGTTTAAGAGCAAATGAAAATACTGAATCTGTTTTACTATTGAAATTCAAGACTTGTGAATTTTTCAAACATCTTTCATTTTTCCTTTGGAACCTATAATCAAGGCATAACCTTTTAATTAGCTTTGGAAATAAAAGTAGGAACAAATCATTTCTTATGTGAACACCAGACATCCAGAACTTAATTCAGACATAAATCTCTATGAATAATGAAATCTATAGCCCATTGAGGAAGGGCTGTACATGAACTTAATCTAGACTTTTTCTAAATCTGGGACAAATGTTCATTTTGCATGAAACCCTTGAAGCCATTTATAATTTCCATTTGTAATACGAACTAAATTGAGAATACAGCAAAAGACAACCTGTTCCCTCCCCCTCACTAGAATAAGTTTCAGTTGGCGCAGCTTGATTAGAACACTTGTCTTCTGTTTCAGTTATCAAAGGCAGATTCAGGGATGTGTGGGGTCCCTGTGCTTGGGGTGATAACAGCTTCAGGAAAGGATGGACCTGAGTTTAGGTAACTACTGTGGGACTAAAACCACTTCAGATTGATAAATCTGGGTATCACCTCAAACCTGGGTGGCAGGGTTTATAGATGAAGGATGAGCTGCATGTTAGTCGTTGAATACTTGTTGAAGCTTGGGTTCACTATGCTCTTCCCTCTACTTTAGTGTTTGAAGTTTTTCATAATAGTTTTTTTTTTTTAAACTACCTTGGCAACTGGCAATATGGAGAATAAATGTTTACGAAGTTAAGAGTTAAGGTTTTAAAAAATTTTGCCTTGATTGCTGGAAAACAATTTTAGAGAAGCCATCACGTAAGGTCTGTAGATCGGTACCTAACAAGGCACATCTGGGGGTTGGGAGAAGCCTATAGTATAGGCAACTAAGTCTTCAAATTTTGTAATTCTCAAAAGTATTTGCTAGCTACTTTGTAAAACTAAATTTTGTTAAACCATGATATACATTTGTAGTTGAAACTAATTGAGGTGAGTGAACCATTTCAGGTTTTACTGCTTCACTAATTCCCTAATAATCAACGCTTTTTGAGTTCACTGCTTATGAGCTTGCAAATCAGGAAGTCCTTTACTGTTGAACAGCTGTTGTGTTTTGGGGTTTTCTGGTAGGTGGTCCTTGCCACTGGCTAGATTTTTTGTGAAAGGGGGCTGGGAGAAGTGATTCACAATATTGAGGTTAAACTGGATCATTTCCTGTGAAAATACAGACCAGTCCATGAATAAAAATGTTAAGATCTATCTTAGCAAACATTACTGATTAATAGTATTGAGTTATTGGTGTTCTGTGGGCGGTCAGTTCCTTCACCTAATCAAGTAATGGATCTTTTCTGGCAGACCTTAATGGCTTTTTCCAAACTATACAATACAGGTTTTTCAAATCATTTGCAGAATTACAGAAAAAAAATTATACCCTAGTACTGGAGTACTAAAGTTCTAGACTTAAAAAAAACTATACCTTCCTGGTATATTAGCCAGATCAAAGTGAGTTTTTATCTTGATAAATTTTTTATGCAAGATGAAGTTCTAGAGATGTGCTGTATAATACACTTCTGTATTGTACACTTAAAAGTCTGTTAAGATGGTTACTCTCATGGTAAGTGTTCTTACCACAATAAAATAGAAAAGTTCTACCATATGGATGGCCTTACCAACCCCCCCCAAAAAACCCCCCAAAACCCATGATTTTATAACTTGTTTTGCCTGCTTCAGCGGTTGAATTTTGTTTTAATTTTCTTTCATTCCTTTCGCTCTGCTAAAATAGCTTCAACTACCTAAGAAGTTTTCCCCCTCCTACTTTTGAAGCACGGTATAGATTTGGCTTTTGTTAACTTAGTTTATTTTCCTTTACTCACTGCTTATTTTTCCAGCATTTTATTATGAAAAATTTTAAAAGTACAGAAAAGTTGAAATAATTGCGTAGTGAACATGTGTGTATCCACCATCTAGATTTTACAATTAACGTTTTACTTTACTTTTCACATATCCATCTATAAATCCTTGTTTTTTTATGCATTACAAAGAAAATGGCAGACTCCAGTGCACTTCATCCCTAAATGTTTCAGCATATTGTTAACTAGAATTGAATATTTGTTAAAGGTTCACTTTCTTCTCTTTTGAGGTAAAATTTACAGGCAATGAAATGCACAAATCTTGTGTTTGATGCAGTGAATTTTGAAAAATCCTGCATCTGTGAAACTCAAGCCCTTATCTAGATAACATTTTCATCACCCCAGGAAATTCCCTCTTTCCTAGTCAATCTCTGTCATCCCAGACCATCCCGTAGGTAACCACTGTTCCTTCTGATTTTTCCGTCATAGATTAGTTTGTTTTTCAAAATGTATATAAATAAATCGGGGCATGTGCTCCCTTGTGTAAGGCTTCTTTCAGCACAGTGTATTCAGGATTCATTCATGTTGTGTGTGCCAGTTCACATTTATTGCTGAGCAGCATTTCTTGTATGGATATGCTATCATTTGTTTATCCATTCTATCGAAGGACACCTGAGCCATTCCTAGTTTTTAGATAGGAATAAAGCTGCTATTGTTACGGAACCTGGACTGGATCGCCCGACGGAAGAACCGAGCGGCACTCGGAGATCTTGGAGGATAGGAGGTTTATTTAACGCCAGGGGGCTCAGAGGACAGTGGTCTCCAAAGGTCTGAGCCCCGAGCACAAACAAAGGGGGCAATTTATACACTTCTACTTCCGCGTACTGGGCACTCTTGGCGCGTGTGAAGCGGGGCAGGGAGAGGAACCCGGAAGAGCCCCGGGGCAGGGGCTAGGACTCCCTTGCTGGCCTGGTCAGCCATCTTAGGACACAGATTTTTCCTTATCATTCCCCCCTTTGATGCCCCTTTAAACACCTAATTTACAGGGCATCATTTTCATCTATGGGGCGATAGTAAGGAGCAACTGGAGTCTGATCTTAGCAATTTGAGCAGTGATAAATCTAGTAAGGGCATTAAGAATACAAGGACCAAATGCTGCTGTGAGGAGGGGCATTAGGAGGGGGCCGATGAGGGGGTCCAACCAAGGGAACCCTTGTGAGAGGGAATCCCACCATGTCTTCCGCTTGGAGTGCTTCCCACCAGTGACTTACTTGTTCCTGTAATTGAGTCAAGAGTTTCTTGGACCACCCCCGACTCATTAGCATAGAAACAACATTCCTCCTGTAAGAAGAGGCAGAGCCCCCCATTGTGGGGCCATGAGCAAGTCGAGCCTGCGCCTGTTTTGGAGGACCACTGGGGCCAGTGAATCGAGTTGGCGCTGCAGGGCCAGGGTCAACTGAGGGCAGAAAAATCCACCGTGAGTTGTTGAGTTAGCCCCTGGTACTGAACTTGAGACATCAGGCAACACTTGACACAGCCCACAGACTCACGATAAGAGGGATGGTTGTGGGGGAACGTCGGGGTCAATTAGGAGGTCTCCATATAAGTGGGGCCCCGGGACTGAAAGATCGGGTAAGAGTGTGCATGTTTGTGCATGATTGTGCGGGGTGATGCAGATATATACACCTTGATCACAAGCCAGAAAAGTGTTAGGCGCACAGACCCGACTGTGACCCGTGACAGGAAAGGAAGAGTTTCCATACAGCAGTACTGGAGGCAAAAAGAGATAATCTGAGGTCCGTGGTGCCAAGGTGGGAGGTGACACGGTGGACTGGTTGAGGATGACACCTAGGTATTGGACGGGACCGGGCTTCATACAGATCCAGCAGTCAGACGCTAGGGGTGGATTTGAGTGGTTAAGTGCTTGGTGGGAGGCGTTAATCATACCTAACAGTTGCGCTATAGATGCTTGCTGCATGTGGATGGAAGACCCAGGGATATGCCAGGGCGAGTTATTTTCTGACTCTGAGGGTTGACTGCAAGGCTTGGGACGAACATGGACTTAATCCTAAACTTGGCCATGGGGTCGGTCCCTATAGAGTGATATTGGCCCAATAGGAGAGTAATTCATGTGGCCCATGATGTGGCATTGGGTTCTAGGACTGAGAGAGTGAGCAGTATACAGTGATTGTTAGAGCAAGAGGATGGGGTGGCACTGCGAGACAAGGAAATCCGGATGTCCGCTGTTTGAGGCTCCACCACCCATTGGACCATTGTTCCATTCCCAGCCAAGTTGCCACACAGGACTCGCATCCTCAGGTTTGTGAGCAGAACTGGGAGCAGGTATTTGGCTGTTGAGGCTTAGGGCCTCCACAGATGTAGAAATCTACCAGCCGGTAACCTGAGTGAGGGCCATGGTAGGAACACCGTCTATGAGGTTCCCAGGAGGTATCAAGAAGCTGGTATCCATCAAAGTGGAGGTCAGCCTTCGGTGTGTGCCCATCCCAGGTGGAAGAAGCCAGTGGGGGTGCTGGTGCGGAATTGAGGGGGATAAGCTGGGAAGTCCATTCGCCAGTAACAGTGATACGAGAGTTTGCCCCCCTTGCCTGGCTGGGCAAGCTAGAGGCAGTGAGGAGGAACAGCACACCAGGCAGCAGAAGACCGGGACTGACTGGGGCCAGGAAAACCACAGTGAAATGTGCTTAGGAGTAGACAGCAGAGGGCCAGTAAAAGTGGCCTATGACCTTAGGTAGAGGGAGCCATCAGGGCTAACCCGACAGCAGATGAAACCTGTGGACGATTAAGTGCAGTAATACACCCTAGGGTCACCCAATAAGCAATGACAATAGTAGTCAGCCTTTGGAGGAAAGTCCAATCAGGTAGGGCAACAGTGTAGAGTCTGACTCCCAAGATGAGGGAAATCATGCCAATGAGAGCCAGGGACCACGGTGAGCAGGTGTCCATCAGTCGGTGGGGTCTTGTCGAAGGTGAAGCTGGAGCGGGTTTGTGAGGTCTGGCTGGACTCTCCACTGGCGCGGCTCCTCGTCCGCATGATGAGCTTTCTTCACTCTTGAGTGGTGGACCCACGGGGTGACACCTGAGACCTTGAGGGCAGTAGGGCCGGTTAGAACAACAGTGTGGGGCCCTGTCCACTGCAGTTTGAGGGGGTCTTTCTTCCAATCTTTGATCCAAACTGAGTCCCCTGTCTGTAAGGAGTGTACCTGAGATCCAAGGAGATTGGGGCCCTCTCAATGGTGTACTTTTGTAATTTATTTACGGTGGCCCCCAGGGCCTGAAGCTGCTCCTTTATCCCTTTATCTCCAACCTGACGCAAGTTTCCTGGAAGGCTTCCCAAGCATGGGGTAGGCCATCCATATATTAACTCGAATGGGGAGAAACCTAATGTCCCAGGCGTGCAGCGAGCACGCAGGAGAGCTAGGGGTAGCAGATCCGGCCATGGGAGGTTAGTCTCCTGACAAAACTTTGCTAAGGTTCCCTTGAGGGTGCGATTCATTTGCTCTACTTTCCCTGAACTTTGGGGCCGGTAGCGGTGTGGAGTCTGCAGGTGATGTTGACAGATTTGGTCAAGACCTGTACAATGTCTGCCACAAATGCGGGTCCATTGTCACTATGGATTGTTAATGGCAGGCCAAACTGGGACATGATCTCCCGCAAGAGGACTTTAGCTACCTCCCGGCTTTGCTCCGTCCTGGTCGGGAAAGCTTCGACCCACCCAGAGCTGCACATCTGTGAAATCTACCTCTTGGATCCTCGAAGGGGGTTGCTCCCACCTTCTGGACACCTGGCGGGGGCCGTGGTGCCAACCGAGCATTATTTTTAGCACGTTATGTACCGTTCACTCGCTCGGCGTAGTGCCAGCAGCTGACTGATGTAGTAGTGCTTCTTTTTTTTTTTTTTTTAAAGATTTTATTTATTTATTTGTCAGAGAGAGAGACAGAACACAAGCAGGGGGAGAGGCAGGCAGAGGGAGAAGCAGGCTCCCTGCTGAGCAAGGAGCCCGATGTGGGACTCGATCCCAGGACCCTGGGATCATGCCCTGAGCCGAAGGCAGCCGCTTAACCGACTGAACCACCCAGGCGTCCCTGTAGTAGTGCTTCTTGAGAAGGGCCTCTAATGCAGTTTCCCCCAGATGAGTGAGTCGGTGGTGTTCCTTGACTAGATGCCCTCCAGTTGCTGTTGGAATGAAGACGTGCCCGTCTGGCATCATCCACCATCCCTTTTCAGTCAGGGTGGCTCCCTCAGCCATGGCCCATTCCTTTTCCTTTTTAGTGTAACTGGGTGGAGGGACTTCTTCCGGGGGTGTCAGGGCCATGGCGAGGGAAGGGGCTCTGTCCATGTCCTCACTGGCTGTGGTCTTGGCTGCCTCATCTGCCAGATGATTTCCCTGCGTTGTGGGGTTGTCGTCTCCTTTCTGGTGTCCCTTACATTGCAGGATTGCTACTTCCTTTGGAAGCCAGACGGCTTTGAGGAGTCTCAGTATCTCCTCCTTGTTTTTGATAGCTTTTCCTGCAGTGGTTAGGAGGCCCCTTTCCTTGTAGATGGCTCCATGTATATATATGTACAGTAGCAAAGATGTACTGAGAGTCAGTATAGATGTTGACTCACTTGCCTTCACCAAGGGTGAGGGCTCGGACTAAGGCATATAGTTCAGCCCGTTGAGCTGACCATCCAGCTGGTAATGCCTTAGCTTCTAGGACTTCAGTGGTTGTGGTTACTGCATAACCCGCTTTCCGGGCACCCTCTTGTTGGTAACTGCTGCCATCGCTGGACAGCGTGAGCTCTGGATTCTTTATGGCTTGAGCCCGCAGATCTGGACGGCTCTCGTAGACCTCATCAGTCACCTCGGAACAGTCATGTTCTGGTTCCTCCTCGTCCATGGGGAGAAAAGTTGCTGGGTTTAATGTCTTTACTGTTTTGAGTGTGACCCATGGGTTTTCGCAGAGGAGCCCTTGGTATTGTGCTAGCTGAGAGTTGGAAAGGAAGCGGTATCTCTGTGCGTTCATGAGGGACACAACTGCATGAGGGACCTTGACGTTAAGTTCTTGCCCCAGGGTAGGCTTGTCTTTCTCCTTGAAGAGTAGGACTGTGGCTGCCAGCGCCCTGAGGCACGGTGGCCATCCCGCTGCCACGGGGTCCAGCTTCTTTGACAGATATGCAACTGGCCATTGCCAGGGCCCAACAGTCTGGGTGAGTACCCCGAGTGCTATCTTTTCTTTTTCATGCACAGAGATTGAAGGGTTTCTCTATATCTGGTAGGCCCAGGGCTGGAGCCCACCCCAGGGCAGTCTTTATCTCTGTGAAAGCGGCTTCTGCTTCCTCAGTCCAGACAGGGGGTTTTCGATCTGGTCCCCCTAAGAGATCATAGAGGGTCTTGCTATTGCTGAGAACCCAGGGATCCAGATGCAGCAGAATCCTGCAGCTCCCAGGAATTCTCGTAGGCCCCTTTTTGTCTGCGGCTGTGGCAGGGAGATGATGACTTTCTTTCTCTCCGGCCCTAGTTCTCTCTTCCCTTGGGTGAGGAGGAAACCAAGGTATCGGACCTGTTGTTGGCAGATTTGTGGCTTCTTCCATGAGGCTCGGTATCCCGAGTCTGACAGGAGCTGTAGGAGGGCCTTTGTGCCTCTTGTGCAGTCTTCTTGTGTGTCACTGGCGAGAAGGAGGTCATCCACATACTGGAGGAGGGTGCGTCGTGTGGCCTCTCTTGGGAAGCTGGCGAGGTCCATGGCCAGTGCTTCCCCAAAGAGGGTTGGTGAGTTTTTAAACCCCTGCGGGAGGCGCGTCCAAGTCAGTTGCATCTGGCGCCCTGTATCAGGTTTAGACCATTCAAAGGCAAATAGGGGCTGGCTCTGGGGAGCTAAGTGGAGGCAGAAGAAGGCATCCTTCAGATCTAGGCAAGTGAACCATCTGGCCAAACCTGGGATTTGGCTGAGGAGGGTGTATGGATTCGGGACCACTGGGTGCAGAGAGATGGTCACCTTGTTGATGGCCCGCAGGTCTTGAACTGGTCGGTATCCCCCTCCTGGCTTCTTGACTGGCAGGAGTGGGGTATTCCAGGCCGACTGGCACTTGACTAGAATACCTGCTTCTTCGAGTTTGGTCAGATGTTCTTGGATGCCGATCTTAGCTTCTTGTGGAATGGGGTATTGCCTTTGCCTCTGAGGTTGGGCTCCTGGGATCAGTTCAACAATGATAGGGGCCTGATTCCAGGCTGGTCCAGGTGTTTTCAGCCCATACTGAAGGGAAGGCAAGTCTGAACTCCGGTGGGCTATTCGGTTGGGCCTGGGCATGGAATAGCCTCCATTCTTCTTCCCTTGGTGTGGTAATTTCTAGTACAGGGACCCCATCCCCTCTTGCCTTGGGTTCAATTGGAGGCTAGTGTGTCCAGTGGGCTCAAAGGTTATCTGAGCCCTAAGTTTGAAGAGTGTGTCTCAGCCCAGGAGAGGGATGGGACAATCAGGCAGCTAAAGGAATTCGTGTCGGACCTTGTGGCCCCCGAGTTCGCACTGGCGAGCCTGGTGAAAGGGCTGTTGTATCACCCGCGCTCTGGTGGCCCCAAGGATGGTTGCAGTCCTTTTGCTGAAAGGGGCCACTGGGGAGGTGACAACAGAGTGCTCGGCTCCAGTACCAACCATAAAAGTCACGGGTTGGCCCCCCACCTTCATTCTGACTGTGGGCTCATGGGGGCCAAGGAGGAAAGAGCCTGGTCCCCCTCAGTCTGAGTCCATTCCCGCAGGCCTATGAAGTCCTCCTATCGGGGTTCTTCCTTGTAGCGGCTGGGCTTCTGGGCCTTTCCCCGGTTGGGACATTCGTTTTTCCAATGCCCTTTTTCCTTACAGTAGGCACATTAATCCCTTGCCAAGGGGCTTCTGGGTCTCCCCCCTTTCAGTGGTCGGGGTCTCCCTGCCTTTGTGTTGTCCTTTTCTTTCAGGGTGGCGGTAAGGAGGCTGACTTTCTTTTTCATCTTTTTGTTGGCTTCCCGTTCAGCTGCAACCTCCCTGTTCATGTAAACCTTATTGGCAATCTCTATTAGCTGCGTGATGTTCATCCTGGGAAAACCCTCTAGTTTCTGAAGTTTTTTTCTGATGTCTGGGGCAGCCTGAGCTATGAAGGAGGTGTTTACCATCTGTTGGCTTTCCTGTGCCTCAGGGTCAAATGGAGTGTATATCCTGTAGGCTTCACATAGTCTTTTGTAATAGTCCCCGGGGGACTCCCCTGGTTGTTGAGTGACCAAGGATACCTTAGTCATGTTTGTGGGTTTCTTAGCTCCTGCCCAGATTCCCCGGAGGCAGGCCTCCTGGTACCGGCGGATGTGGGCCCGTCCCTCAGATGTGGTGAAGTCTCATGCTGGGCGCTCTTCAGGTGCGGCTGTGTTAGCCCAGGCAGCAGGATGTGTGCTCTTCCAGGTACTGCCGTGCACCTTTCATTATTCTCCTCCTTTCCTCTCTGTTAAACAGGGTGCGGAGTAACTGTTGGCAGTCTTCCCAGGTTGGCCTGATGAGTCTGGAAGGGGGATTCTATGAGGTCTACCATAGCCTGTGGTTTCTCAGAGTAGGATGGGGCGTTATGTTTCTAGCTGAGGAGGTTGGTGGTGGAGAAGGGCTGATAATACATCATGGAATGGCCGAGTTGGACCGTCCCGTGTTCATCGTGCCTCTCGGGTTCCCGCGTCTCTCGTACCGGCATTTGGAGGGCACTTGCACCAAGCCTGGGGTGCAGCCTGGCTGCTGGTCCTGGAGAAAGTGGATCCTTTGGGCCTGGGGGCGCCGGTGAAACCAATGGCAGCAGAGTGTCTGGAGCTGAAGGGCCAGGTGTAGACTCTCGGGGTTACGTATGGTGGGGGCAGGATCGGTTCATCCTCGGGATCTCCGGCTAGGATTTGTGTAGACTGGGGCTTTTGCTGCTTTTCTTTCGGTCGCTTGGATGAGGTGATTAAGACCCTGGCCTGTCCCTGACTATTGCAAGCAAATTGTACCCGGGGCGGGGTGGGGGGAAGGATCTGAGCAATTCCTAGCCAGGAGTCAATGTATGGGAACTGGTCAGGGTGTCCTGGTTCTCCTGTTATGACTCACCATACTCGATGAATCCTTGGGACATCCAGTGTCCCTTCTGAAGTCCACCCGACATCAAAGGTGGGCCATTCCAATTCACATAGGGTTCTCAACTTGCCGGGGTTCATCCTGACTCTGTAGTCTTCCGAAAACCCCTTCTTGAAATTTTTGATCATGGTCTCTAGAACCGTAGGTTTACTCTGCCCTGACCCCATGGTGATGTCCCCGTGTGCGGTGGCGCAGAGACAGACAAAGGGGGGGGTGCCTCCTGAGGTGAGGAGACCAATCAGATGCCCGTCTGGCCGTGTCCTGAAGGAGCTTAGGTGAAGCTTAGCCGTAGCGGTCTCAGCGTTGTGACTTATGATCGGAAACTTCCGATGCCGCCATAGACCATATGCCGTTCACCATGGAATCGCAGACGGGCCCACTCAGACTCTGGGGGCTTCTGGGGTCCTTAAGGGTGCCCACCCGTGGAGTCACAGAATCAGTCCGCTTATAAGTAAGCCAGGTTGGATTGCACATTCACTCACACGTTCACTCCAGAAGTTATTACATTCCCTCCCTGGGAATCCCTACCTGGGAGACCTCTAAGAGGTCTCTGGGAGGTGATCAGGCTCCCATTCCACCCCAGTGGGGGGTGGGCCTGTCTGGGTCCTGGGGCCCCAGGCCTTACCATGATCCGATGTCGGGACCAGGTCCTCACCTGCCAAGTCTCCTCGAGTCTGGCGGGAACAGTGGAGCGGGGCCGGCCTGAGGCGACCCGGGCAGGAGACTGCCGAAAATCAGGCAGGGCATGCCTTCTCCGTTAGGATCCCTCGTTCCGTCACCACCCTGCCATTGCCCCCAGACCGATGGCAACAATGGGCCAGCGCAGTTGGGTTTCCCGGTCAGGGAACCAAATGTTACGGAACCTGGACTGGATCACCTGATGGAAGAACCGAGCAGCACCCAGAGATCTTGGAGGATAGGAGGTTTATTTAACCCCGGGGGGCTCAGAGGACGGTGGTCTCCAAAGGTCTGAGCCCAGAGCACAAAGGGGGCAATTTATACACTTCTACTTCCACATACTGGGCACTCTTGGCACATGCGCAAAGCAGGGCAGGGAGAAGAACCCGGACTGGCACGTGTGGGAAGCAGAGGAGGGAGAAGAACGTGGAAGAGCCCTGGGGCAGGGGCTGGAACTCCCTTGCTGGCTCAGTCGGCCATCTTAGGACACAGATTTTTCCTTATCATTATGAACATTTTTGTACAAGCCTCTGAGCATTTGTTTTCATTCCTTTTGGAATGGAATTGCTGGGTCACAATTTAGGTGTATGTTTAGTTTTGTAAGGAACTGCAGGACATGTTTCCAAATTTGAGTATACCATTTTACACTCCCACCAGCAATGTATGAGAGTTCCACTTGTTTTTCAGCCCTGTCCACATTTGGTAGTGTCAGTCTTTGATTTTAGCCATTGTGGTAGGTGTGTAGTAAGTTGTGTCTCGTTGTGGTTTTCATTTCCCAGATTGTGTTGAGCACTTCTTCATGTGCTTATTTGCCAGTTGTATCTATTTCTTTTTGAGGTATGTTGAAGTTTTTTTTTTTTTATTATTGAGTTGTAGGAGTTTATTGCATATGCCAGTTGCAGATCTTTTCAGTTATGTTACTGCCTATTTAGTTGTCCTTACTCACCTAACTAATGTGTAGATGTTATACACCCAATCATACTTTAAATAATTAGGCCAGGACTTGCAAACGAATTATTTGGCTGAAAGTTAAGCTGTTCTGGTATGCTAACCAGTTTTCTGGTGGCCTAAAGTTAATGTTAGTAAAATAAAAACATTAAAACTTCGAATCTGATTTAATTAGGGGCAAGGTAAAAAAAATTATTTTTTTGAGAGAGTGCTCTTGCAAGTGTGGGTTGGGGAGGGGCAGAGGGAAAGGAAGAATCTTAAGCAGGCTCCATGTATAAGCATGTCCAGTGTGGAGCCCACGTGGGGCTTGATCTCACAACCCTGAGGTCATGATCTGAGCCTAAATCAAGAGTCCAATGCTTAACCAACTGAGCCACCCAGGCGCCCCATTACAAAAAAAAAAAAAAAAAAATCTTACAGCACCAACTGATACTTGAGGAAATACTGCCCAAATGTACTTAGAGTATACTAGTTTAATAATGACCAGCTTAACCTCAGTTTATGTAAATTCTTTTTTTCCCTTTAAAAATAGATTTCTTTATTATTAAAGTTTTTTTTAAATTATTATGTTATGTTAATCACCATACATTACATCATTAGTTTTAGTTTATGTAAATTCTTGCTGGCCCACAGATTCAAACTGTTCTGCACAACATGTATTATACTTTGGGTACTCAATAAAGAATAAGAAATTTTTCAGGATAAGGCCTGTAATGTTGCTCAATGTGTAAGCTCAAGCTTTATAACTGTCTTGGTCCCTTTATGTCATTATCTCAAAGTTCTTTCTTTATTTTTTTTAAGATTTTACTTATTTATTTGACAGAGAGAGACACAGCGAGAGAGGGAACACAAGCAGGGGGAGGGGGAGGGAGAAGCAGGCTTCCTGCTGAGCAGGGAGCCCGACAGGGGGCTCGATCCCAGGACCCTGGGATCATGACCTGAGCCGAAGGCAGATGCCCAACGACTGAGCCACCCAGGCACCCCTCAAAGTTCTTTATGAATGCTTATTCAGTTTTTAAATATTTGATAGTCACAGCTCTAATGGTAAATAAAAAGGTAGAATGATACTAATGTTTATTCTCAATCATCTGCTTTTCAAAATATATGGAACTGCAGAGGTCTCCTTTAAGTGTATGGTGGTTAAATTCTAGTGTAAAATCCATTGTTCACAAATGTTTATTAATAATAGGTGGCTGTAAATGATGGGAAAATGGAGAGACAAAACACCTTGATTCTGAGCAGCCAGACAATTCGGGGGGAAGAAACTCAGTGCTTTATTTTTCTTCATACTGAAGCTAAAAATACACAAAATCATTTTATTGTACAATATTTTTTAACACATTTGAAGATGACACTAACTTTGCGCTTCTTACGGAAATCATCCAAATGAAATTCCTCAAGGAGGTTTTAGCTTTTAAAATTGTAGTCTGCAAAGCCAAAATGCCATTTACACAAACACATTTGGAATTTTCCCTTTTCATGATTAAGCCCAAGAGATCTAATTTCAACCTTAAGTTTGATGCAAACATTTTCTGTATGGTGATGTGTGATCGGGCTGTCACCTAGGTTAAGAAAGTGAATTAAACACCACCTGTGTTTTTTACTATTCTTTGTCTTGTGTCAAATGTGAGTTCCAAACTACATTCATTGTTTCAACCTCAGTTTCAACCTCATTTTTGAGAAATCTTGAAACATAATTCTGTGAAAGGTTTAAATATTGGTACTTTCTTGAATACTATCACTGGTGTGCATTCCTATGTTATAAGAAACAAAGACAAAATGTTTCCACTTGAGAAGGATGTGTTTGTTTATACTTAACTGAAATGTCCTTGAGAAAGTCTTTCCTTTTACAATTGAAATAAGAAAACACATGAGTTTACTTTTGCTCTGTTAAAGGAGCAATTTGAACAGTTAAAACTTTTAAAGCTAATAATTTATCAAATTAGACTTGCCTTTACATTAAGGAAGCCAGAGACTAATGTGTTAACCCTTTGGGTTTAGAGGTTTCCTCGTGAGCTCACATGACATTCATTTTAGTGTCATTGGTTCTAATGATCCTGTTAGTTACTTGAGAATTCTGCTTCTTCTATCCAAGTATACTAAGTACAGTTATCACTGTGCTTGTTGGACTACAGGCTGCATTGCTTTGGTTATTTAAACTGATCACTGAATATCTGTCATAAAAGAAGTCCTGCAAGGCGGGACCACAAAGTGCTGAAGCCTTACCTTAAATCATGTAACTAGACCTTACACAGGAAATACATGTGACTTTCAAATGACTTGAACATTCAGCTAGCTGCTGCCATCCTCCCTGTATAGCTACCTCCTAGTTCTGCTACCAGAGCTCCTCCTGGGTCCAGCTGCCGCCGCCCTCCATTTTTCTACAAAGCCTGGGGCTTTTCTGTATTGCCCCTTTTTCTGGCTAACAGCCTAGTTGTCAGAACCTCTGCATCATAAAGTGTCATTTCTTATGGCTCAGGTAAGGTTTGGGAAGCCAATTCTGGGTTTATTTCTGACAAACTATTGGAACTTGGGATGTATTTTACTATTTAAACACAGATGTTTCAAGGGTTAAGTCATTATGGTTGTTGCCAAATCAGTGGAGGTTCTATACCTAAATATGGTGTTCTTTAATGTTTCTTCCTTGGGAGGCTTTGGCGGCCACTTAACTGCTCCAAGCATGTTTAAAACTAGATTTCAGACTGCAAAGAGGAATGAGGACTCTGGGTGTGGTGGGAATTTTTGTATCTTAATGTTGGTGGTGGTTCCAGGGATATATACAACTGCAAAAACTCACTGAATTGTACATTTTAAAGGGATGCAGGTAATTGTACACGTCATTCCTCAGTAAAGTTGATAAGAAAAAAATTAACTGGTTCCCAAAGAGCAGTTTCAGGTCACTTTACAAATCACACAAGAAACCATTTTGTTTTATATTTGTGCCTATTAAAGTGCCTATTATGTATTAGCACTTGAACCAGAAAAAGTAGAACTCAGCTTGATCACCCACCTTTTTACCAAATATGGACCTAAAATTATTTTTGACTGTTTGAAAAATTTTTATCTTATAGGATCATGGTTTTCTACCATTGAGGATATTCAGAGGTTGTTTTATGGATTTTGAAAGTCCTCCCAAAAGCAGACGTCCACAATGATTTGAGTAATGACAGCCTTGGAATATGGGTGCAGCTTAAGGTGATTACTTTGAAGAATAGCATTCATTTGGGCACATACATTCCAGCATGCTTATGAAAATATCAATCTCATTATTTTATAATCTCACTTGATATGTTTATTCCGAATTTATGAGGCTAAAAGACGACACCGGATATAGAATCTAGCCTTCTATACTATCCTCCCCCAATTTTACCTTTTATTTCTCTTTGATGTAGAGTTTTGACAAATTCATTTTATTTCTTAGATAAAATTTGGAGAGATCAATCCCAGTAACTGGTTAAACATGCATATTTATAAAAGCTAATCGACAATATTGCACAATTTAAAATGTAACCTTACTATGAGTCTGATGTGTTGAACTTAGCAATATAGTGACCACAGGTGAGAACTTGCCATGATCTGAAATTCAAACTAAATTTGACCCGACCTTTGAAAAATGAATTTACAGTTTGTTCGGAGCTGGTTTTCATATACTGTTACACGTCTGGGTTTTTCTGAGTGAGAAAACAGTGAAGTTAATGTTTTAATTCAGGAACTACACTTTTTTTTATTGGGGAAGTCCATCTCAATTTGGTCATCTAAAGAGTTCGACAATTTGGTGGTTTCGTCCTGTGTTTTAAAGCGCTTGTCCATACTCATTCTTTGCAAGCTTTTCCGTCTGTTACCACCACCATCTAAGTACCTCCAGCACTCCCCGTAAAAACTCAAAGCCTCTTGTTTGTCTTGTCTTCCAAGGGTCAGTTTTAAGGGTTGTATAAGACCAGAGAACTGTCAACAGGTTTTCTAAGTTGGAAGGCAGGTGGTGGCAATGAGTATTTTGGGCTATGTTGAACTTTGTGGGAAAAGGCATGGAATGGCCAAGCCCAGCTTACGTGTACGTGGAAATGGTTGGCCACCTTAGGCTAAAATAAAAGGCCACTGCCACCTACTTGTTCGGATGCCACCGAGGATGTTGCCTCGGTATGTGTGTGTGCAGGTGTTGAGGGGCAGCTCCTGGGATGTTAGGTTCCCTGAAACCTACTCATCGATGAAGTTGGATGGCAAAATCGGCTGCAAATTGGTGAAAATGACCTTCACACTGCAGGCCCTTCTTCCCTGCTTCTTCATTTAGTCTTTTTTGGTTCTATCAAGTCGTTTGGGGAGTTGTAAAAAAGGCTTTTCTTTTTGAGGGCGAAGAATGAGGGTAGAGTACGTGGATGTTACAGTTATGGATTTCTGAAGGTTGACTACGATGGTTGAAAGTGATGGGCTCTTCCCATTTACTACAAAAATTGCAATTCATTAACAGGAAGTTCTTACATAGCTTTACAACTTTTCACACTAGATAAGAAAGCTAGCTTTGGCATAAGGGCATTCTGCTTAATTTTATACTTAGACATTATCATTCTTAATATGTGCGTGTCTCTCAAGTACCACAAGCACTGATGGTATATCTAAAAAATGAAAGACCACAACTCAAATCCAATAAAGTATCAAGTACAAGATACAAGTCCACCCTAGAGCAGGAATAAAACAAATACGGAGCTTAAAAATGCTAGAGCAGCCTGGTCTGCTGCCGGAATCGTCCCAAGCAATTCCCTCCTTTGTTTCTTACTGAAAGTTTCATTTTCTAAAAATAAACCTCTCAAAACCACCTACCGGAATCTTCGTCTCTGGACCATCAAGCAGCCTATAGGTGGAAATCCTAGGCCACGTTTCAGCATATGAATAGTAATATCTCAAGTATGCAATAAATCCAAAGTATACAGATTTAATTTAATTCACCAAAAATGCGTAGTTTTATTTTTGCAGGTAGGTTCTTTTCTTCTGACCTAAATGCTTTATTTTTTCTTCAAGCCAGAAACCCAAAATTCTGAGAGCTTTCAATATTAATAATTGTGCTACAGCAGATTCTGTCATGGCAGTTTATTTCAGAAATTCCTCACCATATCTCAAGAAGTTTCTTTGCATTGAAGTTATTCCTGTTCCCCCTCCCTTCAAAATGATCAAATAATTACCAAAAAAGAATGATCTGGCCAAGGCCAGAACGATCAAATGCTATTAAGTTTCACAGATAAGGTTCCCATTTTTACAAACATCCCCCTAAAGGCAACACAAGCTGAAACTCACATCTGTTGGATACAAAGTGATGGAAAAGGTCACCAGAAATCCAGTAGAAATAGCATTTCTCTTTACTAAAGTAATGCTCACATTGAATTGCAGTACTCGGTTCCCAGTGGCTAACTCTTCACCAGCAAAGTGGATATTTTGAACAATTATCTGGATAAGGCAAGCCAGAGAAACAAACTAAAATGCCCATAGATTTTAGGCAAAGCCACAGAGGTTAGAGGGAGCTGACAGGTAGGTACGAAGAAGTTATTTAAATGATCTGAACAATTACATCAGCTTACTTTGGCTATGTCTATACAAGCAATCTGTTTGTTAGCATTGTTTTGGAAACCCGATTACCAGAATAATATGGTCAATTCTTCTTACGTACTTTTAAACAGGAAAGAATGTCTGCCTAACTTCAAGTACTTTTTATCTGATGATTTAATAAACCAAGCAAGGTCTGGGCCACTTAAACTGTTAGTCAAAACACCACTTGAGTCTCACTCGCAAGGCCTAAATAGGAACATCAAATGGTCATTGGTATTTTCTGGCTAAGGTATCAGCTCATATTTTTCACTGAAATTCAATGAAATCTACAGGAGAGCTTTTGCACTGCCATAACAACTATAAAGTTCTTATTGAAAAAGTATTTGTTTATTATTTAAGTCATTCAAAAGGTAGAGGCCTTAGTTTTTTTTTCAGTTCTTTAATCAAATTGCCGGCAGATGTTTAGATGTTTTGGGCTTAGCTGAAATAGCCTAAATTAGGTCAGAGTAGAATAAAAAATGACTATGGGAGGCAGAAAGAAATCTGCAATGTTCTGATTTAAGTGGACAGAAATATAACTTAGAGCATTTATACCCCTGTAAAATTTGGCATCTTCCAAAAACGATGACTTTGAATTTGAAATCTTTCCTCTTTCTTTGTACTCCACTGGACTTAAAGTTGGAAGTGGAAGAGATTCTTCAACAGTGGTCATTTTCTAATATAATTCAGACATTTTCTTTGCAGGATCTATACCCTTACTCATTATCAGGGACACACTGATGGAATTATGGTGGAATCAAACAAATGAATACAGGTGTCTAGAAGTGACAAGAAAGCCAACTGTAATGGAGGTAAACCGTGGCATAGGTATTTGGACAAGTAGTAAATGATTCTTATACCATGTATTATTATATTTGACTTCAGAGTACATTTTTCACTTTACATTTAAATATGTCAGTCTGAAATTTGGGGGCAAATGAAGAAAATGTATGTATAGCGGCCATTCCATTTTCACATCTCCTATGTATACTATATCATATATATGCTTAATAATAAATGCCTTGCTTTTATGATTTAGTAGATCTGGATTTATTGGTTGGCTCTGTGACCTTGAGCAAATCATTATTCTTCTCTGGGCCTTTTTTTTCTGTTTGTGAAATAAGAGGTTGGAAGAGAGGTCGGGATAGAGTGGATTCTCTCTAAGGTACTCTCTTAGCTCCAATTTTCTCTGTTTATAAATTCACTCTCACATCGGCTTATACTTTCTCTGGGGTCAGATGACATTTAAGCGCTGTATTTGAAATACCTTTCTTTTTTCTTTTTAATTTTTTTATTGTTATGTTAATCCCCATACATTACATCATTAGTTTTAGATGTAGTGTTCCATGATTCATTGTTTGTGCATAACACCCAGTGCTCCATGCAGAACGTACCCTCTTTAATACCCATCACCAGGCTAACCCATCCTCCCACCCCCCTCCCCTCTAGAACCCTCAGTTTGTTTTTCAGAGTCCATCGTCTCTCATGGTTCGTCTACCCCTCTGATTCCCCCCCTTCATTCTTCCCCTCCTGCTATCTTCTTTTTTTTTTTCCTTAACATATATTGCATTATTTGTTTCAGAGGTACAGATCTGAGATTCAACAGTCTTGCACATTTCACAGCGCTTACCAGAGCACATACCCTCCCCAGTGTCTATCACCCAGTCACCCCATCCCTCCCACCCCCCCCCACTCCAGCAACCCTCAGTTTGTTTCCTGAGATTAAGAATTCCTCATATCAGTGAGGTCATATGATACATGTCTTTCTCTGTTTGACTTATTTTGCTCAGCATAATACCCTCCAGTTCCATCCACATCATTGCAAATGGCAAGATCTCATTCCTTTTGATGGCTGCGTAATATTCCATTGTATATATATACCACATCTTCCTTATCCATTCATCTGTCGATGGACATCTTGGCTTTTTCCACAGTTTGGCTACTGTGGACATTGCTGCTATAAACATCGGGGTGCATGTACCCTTTCGGATCCCTACTTTTGTATCTTTGGGGTAAATACCCAGTAGTGCAATTGCTGGATCATATGGTAGCTCTATTTTCAACTGTTTGAGGAACCTCCATACTGTTTTCCAGAGTGGCTGCACCAGCTTGCATTCCCACCAACAGTGTAGGAGGGTTCCCCTTTCTCCGCATCCTCGCCAACATCTGTCGTTTCCTGACTTGTTAATTTTAGCCATTCTGACTGGTGTGAGGTGGTATCTCATTGAGGTTTTGATTTGGATTTCCCTGATGCCGAGCAATATTGAGCACTTTTTCATGTGTCTGTTGGCCATTTGGATGTCTTCTTTGGAAAAATGTCTGTTCATGTCTTCTGCCCATTTCTTGATTGGATTCTTTGTTCTTTGGGTGTTGAGTTTGATAAGTTCTTTATAGATTTTGGATACTAGCCCTTTATCTGATCTGTCATTTGCAAATATCTTCTCCCATTCTGTTGGTTGTCTTTTGGTTTTGTTGACTGTTTCCTTTGCTTTGCAAAAGCTTTTTATCCTGATGCAGTCCCGATAGTTCATTTTTGCCCTTGCTTCCCAAAGGCAAAGGCAAGGGAAGCAAGGGCAAAAATTGAAATACCTTTCTTGATAGTAGCTGGTCCAGAGGGTCTGCAGAGGCCCAGAGGTGAACACAAATGTCTTTTCCTTTCTACTTTCTATGTTACAAGTTCCTACTTTTCTGAGTTAGAGTGAATAAAACTGTTGATGTCACCAATATGGAAGTTATGGCAATAGCTGTCCAGCTTTAACAGCTCACTGGCCTCAATCCCCATCATAACTAGGCCTCAAGGTAGCTAGTGCGGTTGTAAGCCCAAGTGATAAAGACGATAACCCTGAGAAGATCTGAAAAGGAATGTACTGCCCATGAAAATAGGACACTGGTTTCTTTTAGTGGTCAAGGTTGGCTGCTATCATTTCTACATGTTCTGTCCTCAGAATGTAACTGAGAGAAGATTATTTTGGCTCTATAGCTGCCCTTGTTTTCTGACAAATTGATACAGTGACAGCTAGGACAATTTTACCTAGGTTATCACAAGTACATGTATTTGTGAGAAAGAGGTATCTTTTTCTTTTGATGAAACAGGGCCACGTATTGGTTTTTGGTGCCATCAGTATGAATTAGGGAGGTAGCCCGGGTGCTATTTATTATCAAAAGCAAGTTTGACAACTGGAAAAGTCGAATCTGTAAATTTAGAAACCTTCCTTCTGGAAAATCACCTGTTATTGATGTCAAGGTCATTTATGATAGCCCCACCTAGGGGAGCGGGAGAGAAATTGGAGTTGAGTAAATAATCACTTCAGACATGATCAAAGAATTATTTGGGGACAACCAAATAATTGTACAATTTACAACCTCTTATCAAATGGGTCTTGATGCAGCTTGTTCTCTTGATCACTTTTCCTGGGATCTGAGCTTTATTCAGATATATGGAGGCATATATGCATTCTTTGAAAATGTTTCATTTTACTTACTTGTATCAGAAAGTACACACGTGAATTTAGATGGATTTCTGTTACTGTTGACATTTACAAGAACAGAACAACACCTAACTTTCTTACTTTTCTGAGCTATGCACTATTAATTTTCTCTCTAGGACCCACACCTAGGGCTGTTTGGGTCATATGTTAGAGTGTGAACTGGGGACAACTCTGTGTTAATGTTGGTAAAAAATAATAAAAACAAAACAAAACCCCACAAAAACCAAAGCCAAAGGAACCCCCAAAAAACCCACAACCCCACCCTTGGTGAGCAGGTTATCAGTCAGTGGTTATTGGGTCAACTTGATGACCATATGCATTACAGACTTCATTTTTTAACCTGCACGTTCAGATTTTGATGAGGTACTCTTGAGCTGTGGAAAATAATTTGTTTGTATGTATAAATTCGGCTTTCTTTGAAGACAGAATTTGGATTGCGCTAGGGTTATGTTATATATCTAACGTAAGTTGACACATGCAATTCCCCTGCCTGCAATGAATATGAAAACTGCAACCTGAATCAGGTTATCTAGACCTAAAATTGTTTTTTCATCAGAATGCAATTAATGAAAATGAAGATGCTCTTTTCGGATTTCGACACCTCAGCAAGATGTTATTTTTCTGATTAAAAAAATATTTTCAAACCCAGACTTTCACCTTAGAAACGCTTTTGATAGCAATGATGATTAAAACTATCAACAGTAGATAGGCCCCTATATATGTACCGGCTATTTTTCTTGCCAATGTATGAGATGTAGCGACTACTGGTTAGAGTGCAGCAGAAGTTCTTAAAATAGCACACGTCCTAAATACTAATCTCAATACTGTCACATTTTGAAAGGTAGTAAGTCAACTGAAACACACAAACACAGGAAAGGAATTCACTAACTTATTAGATAGGACACATACTACGTGGTAAATATTCACTGGCACATCTTGGGAAACTAACACATCTTTTAGAAACAAAACACTCAACAGCCCCCACGATAAGGAGAAGTCGCTGTGTTTAAAAACAAAAACAAGGAGAAGGCCAGTTCTACCTAGAAACCACAAGCTGACAATTCTTTGGAGTCTGTTCAGTCTCCCTTTGATGCTGTTCATCGAATTGGAATGGGCGACATAGATGGGCAGGTTGGCTAGCCTCATCTGATAGCTGGTGGGGACTACCGAGCTCGTCCCGCAGCCCCGTGGGGAAATGGCGTGAGATCCTGACGAAGGTCAGAAATCTGCGCGGCAGCAACAGTAGCAAAGTGGCACCTGGAGCTTCAAGGAAGCAAGGGGAAGAAAAGCAAAGCCAAAAGGGAAAGCACCCGGCTGCACCTCTGCTGATTCGGGGCAAACACCCCTGCAGTTGGTTGTGAGATGGACTTCGAGTTAACAGGCATAAAAAGGCAAATCATAGCAATAATAATAATCATACTAACAAGAACAAAAAAATGGAAAATGTGACTATAAAAGATAGTGAAGATAACTAGGAGTTTCCCTCTCCTTTCTGGTGGTGGTGGTGGGGGGTGGGCAATGAGAGAATCAGGGTGGGCAATGAGAGAATCAGATTCTATGTCACCTCTGAGAGCAAGGAAATTACAAATTTTCTCTTGTGTTCCACAACGGGATAGGGGTTTGACTTAGAGCCGCGTTGTAACTTGTTCTTCCTGTCCATCACCCCATTTGTGCATGAGCAGGTCGCAAGCCTCTCCCCAAGTTTCAAATACGTCCTCCGAGGAGTCTAAAAGTTTAGAATTTGAGGAGCAGATGCTGGATGCACAGTGGAGAGAGCTAGAACAGGCTAGGGGGCATTCACTGCTCTCAGCAGCGCCCCGGGCTTCACCTAATTCTACCTCACTGAGGTTAATTTCGCTTTGAGAGCAGGCCCCTGCTTTCCCTTTCTCCATCTGAGAATATCTGATGTCCTGCCACATATAATGCTGCTGAGCGATGCCATCTGAAATGGTGTACATTGGCTCGGAACTGGGTTCAGACATATGACCGTTAAACTTGGAGAACAGGAGCCCGAGTTTCTTGAGAGAAGGACCCATGAAGGACCGTTTGCTTGATGACTCAGCTTTTGGCTTCCCTTGGGCACCCCCGGCTCTCGGCATGGTTCTGATGAGAGGTGGCCCATGGCAGGCCTTTTTCTTGCAGCCTAAGTTGAAAGAGACACTCTTGGATTTGGCCCGAGCCCCACCACTGCCATCATTGGTATCATCCCTCTGAGAGAGTTCAGTGCTGCTTGTGGAAAAGCTTCTCCTTGAGTGCTTCCTATTTCCTAAGAGGTCAAGTACTTCATATCGAAAGCTGGAGATGTCCTGCTTTAATTCCTAGGGCAAGAGAGAAGACACCTTACATTAAGAAGCTTGGTCTTTAGTTCAAAATAGGCTCATTGGGTGTCCTTTGGAATGTTCCAGGTTTTGCCTAATGGCAAATCACAAAGTACACAGACTACCAGCAAAATCTCACATTATTCCAGCACAAGAAAAGCATGTTAATAATTCTGTGGACAGGGCTGGCCATTGGAAAAATTGTGCAGTTGGCAAAGTTGATTTCAGATGGCCCTTATCAGGAGGACACCAACAGACTTGTCCCTGCTAAAGTGCTAACCTGCAACTAAGGTACTAGCTCTCATCTGCATATAGAAAGACTGTGGAAGATGAAAAAGCTTTTAGGACCCTAAGGAATGAAAGTAGGGAAGTGGAACGTGTCAGGTTAGAGACTGCTCTTTGGGGACAGCGGGTCCTGTCCACTCAAGTCCCGAGGAAATGTCACTTCTTCTTCCTCTTTTTTTTTTTTTAAGATTTTATTTATTTATTTGTCAGAGAGAGAGAGAGAGAGCACAAGCAGGGGGAGTGTCAGGCAGAGAGAGAAGCAGGCTCCCCACCTGAGCAAGGAGCCCGATGCGGGACTTGATCCCAGGTCCCTGAGCCGAAGGCAGACGGTTAACTGATTGAGCCACCCAGGTGTCCCCAGGAAATGTCTTCTCTAACTGACGGCCTAGATGCTAGATTGCTCCTTTAAAAGCCACCTTTTAAAAGCTTAAGTTGGATCCTATTGCTCCCCTGCTTAAGACTTTTTAGTAACTTGTCACTGACCTTGGATAAAAGTAGAAATGCCATTCCAAGGGCTACAAGGTCTTTCAAGACCCCGTGTCAGCCCTTCCTACTCTTCCCTCGGGCTCTCTACTGTCCACCTGCATGGACATAGTCTCTCTTGCCTCTGGGTCTTTGCCTGTGCTGTTCTCTCCACTTAGAACACTCTTCTCGGCGATTCTCCTTTATCTGGCTCCTCCTGCAAGCCTCAGCTTAAACACAGCTTCTTCTGTAAAGCTGCCCTGACTCCCCAGATCCCAGTTGTGTCCCTGCTCTCTGTCCCACAGCACCCTGTGTTTATCCTGTCAGAATACTCAGTCATTTGTCACCTTCTCTTGTTACTGTCTGTGTGTCACTCCGTGAGAGTGGGGGCTGGTGATATCTTGCTCATCACTGTACCCCAGCACCCAGTGGGGTGCTTCGCACACAGCAGGCCCTCCATAGATGAGTTATATCTATGGATTAGGATAATGGCCTTTTAAAAAAAGATTTATTTATTTATTTGAGGGCGAGAGAGAGAGGTGGGGAGGGGCAGAGGGAAAGGGAGAGAGAAACCCAAGCAGACCGTGCTGAATGTGGAGCCCAACTCGGGGCTCGATCCCATGACCCTGAGATCATGACCTGAGCCAAAACCAATAGTCAGAGGCTCAACCAACTGCGCCACCCAGGCACAGATAATGGCCTTTTTATGTTCCTTAGAAAAGATACATGTGTGGATGCCTGGGTGGCTCAGTCAGTTAAGTGTCTGCTTTCAGCTCAGGTCATGATCCAGGGTGCTGGGATCGAGTCCCACATCGGGCTCCCTGCTCAGCGGGGAGCCTGCTTCTTCCTCGGCCTGCTTGTGCTTTCTCTCTCTCTGACAAATAAATAAATAAAATCTTTTTTTTTTTTAAAGATTTTATTTATTTGTTTGACAGAGAGAGACACAGCGAGAGAGGGAACACAAGCAGGGGGAGTGGGGGAGGGAGAAGCAGGCTCCCCGCAGAGCAGGGAGCCCGATGCGGGACTCGATCCCAGGACCCTGGGATCATGACCTGAGCTGAAGGCGGTCGCTTAACCAACTGAGTCACCCAGGCGCCCAATAAAATCTTTTTTAAAAAAGAAAATATGCATGCGTTCTAAGGTAGGGTTTCTCAATCACTTGACATGTTAGCTGGATGAGCTTGGTTGTGTGGGGGGCTGTCCCATGCCTTGTAGGATGTTTAGTAGCAGTCTTGATCTCCACCCACTAGATGTCACACACATCCAGTGTGACAACCAAAAATGTCTCCAGACATTGCCAAATGTGCCCTAGGGAACAAAATTGCCCCTGATTGAGAACCACTGTTTTAGGCTAATGCTAGTATTAGGAGAATTTTGATGTTTTGTCGTAGGGTTTGTTAAATCTTAGATTTAATGATGGATTAGTTGGTCTTCATCTTATATCTCTGAAGTAAAGAAGGCCTTCACATTTGCAGGCATCTTCTTTTTGCTTTCTTGCCCCTCACCGTGCATCCTTGCCACAATACTTAAAGCCCTCAATTCCCACACTGGGAGACACCCAGAATATTAAAAGAATGCATAAGGCAAATTTCTTTTGTTCATAAAGCTGATTATGGTGACAGACATTGATGAAATCTCTCCATTAGCTGGATGACAGACCATTCTTTTTTTGAGAGAGAGAACGTGAGTGGGCGGGGGGAGGGGCAGAGGGAGAGGGAGAGAGACAAGCAGACTCTCTGCTGAGCGTAGAGCCTGACTCAGAACTCGATCTCACTACCCTGAGACCATGACCTGAGCTGAAATCAAGAGTTGGACGCTTAACCGACTAAGCCACCCAGGTGCCCCAATGACAGACCATTCTAAGAGAACATAAAAATCATAGCTGGTTTTGCTGTATTATAGGCAGTTAAATGATCACCAGAAACCTCGAACCCTGTGAAGATTATAATGCTTAAGAAACGTGAAGTGAGAAATTAAACCACTTCATGATTCAATTACCTTAAAATTTTCTTCTGTTAGTCCCTCGTTTGTTTTGGAATTTCTTATCATAGCAGCTACATATCTTTTGACTAAATTCCTGATGACTTCCTGGAAATTAAAAAAAAGGGGGGGCATTCAGTTTTCTTCTCAGGCTCTCAGGAAAATAAGAAACACTGTCAGGAAAAAAACATGCTCAGACTGTCTTTGCAATAGGAAATCCTCCCGGGATCCAGTCATTTTCCTCAAAAATCCTGTTCAGTCCATTAGTTAAATGAAGAATGACTGTGTGTCCAAATGTGGTGGCAGAGTGGGCCAGCAAAATCAAATTCATCCAACACGAAACATTTCTGCCCACAAAGAAGGCAAACACAGATTCACATTTACAGAATAATGAGAGTGGAATAATCCTTGGATGGTCATGGCCAATACCCTCCCTTTCAGGCTGGATTAAACTTTAACCCTCCTTGTAAGATGAGAGTTGTTCTTCCCTCTTATAGAATTGATAAAGTCATTCTTTGGTGTCACAAAGTCTGCTGATTTCAATGTCTGCTAATTACATAATCCAGATATTTTTCTTAAAGTCAATGTACACTTCTCCTTTACAGGGATGACCTCTTTTTTTAAAAAAGATTTTATTTATTTTAGAGGGAGAGTGGGGGAGGGACAAAATGAATCCTAAGCAGGCACCCCACTGATCGCATAGCCTGGTGCAGGTACACAGGGCTGGATCCCACAACCCTGAGATCATGACCTGAGCCGGAATCAAGAGTCGGAAGCCCAACTGACTGAGCCACCCAGGCACCTCAGGATGGCCACTTTTTACTTAGCCTCCTGGGAATGGCACACATGTGGTCACTCTACTTTGTGTCAGGAACGGTGATGATGACAGCTACCACTAAATGTGCCAGGACACACGCGCACACATACACACACACGATCACACACACATGATCACACATGCATGCTCACCACTCGATTCTCACAATAACCCTGTGAGTTAAGTTATATCACCCCCATTTAACAGATGAGGAAACCGAGGCTCAGCAAAGTTAAGTGACTTGTCCGAGGTCACACCAACTGACCAAGAACGATTTTGCTTAGTCACTGGGACGAGCTTTACCTGATAATGTTGATTCTGTATCAGGCTGTCAGCGTGGCGTTCCTGTAATTGAAAATGGACAGAGAGCTCACATCAGTGGTCTCCCAGCAACCCATCCACTCGAATATATTTCTTTATGTTAGGACTGGAGAATAACACAGGAGCTCCTGCCTGACAAACCCCCAGACCTCTGTAGGTTGGAGTGATTTTATGTTGTTTAATATAGGGACTGTCATGAAGGGTGGGGCAGGGGGGGAAGATAGAAAACAGTTTTGTTTAAAAAGAAATGGAATTAGAGGGTATTATGCTAGGTGAAATAAGTCAATCAAAGAAAGACAATTATCATATGATCTCACTGATATGAGGAATTTGAGAAATAAGGCAGAGGATCATAGGGGAAGAGAGGAAAAGATGAAACAAGACGAAGCCAGAGAGGGAGATAAACCGTAAGAGGCTCTTAATTTCAGGAAACAAACTGAGAGTTGCTGGAGTGGTGGGGGGTGGGAGGGATGGGGTGGCTGGGTGATGGACACTGGGGAGGGTATGTGCTATGGTGAGCGCTGTGAATTGGGTAAGACTGATGAATCACAGACCTGCACCCCTGAAACAAATAATACATTATGTTAATAAAAAATAATAATATTTACTGAGCACCTAAAAAAAATGGAATTTTAAAAAGCCTTACTGTGAAGCTTCTCAAGTTGTGCCTTCTCCGTCTACCATCAGGGTCTCTTTTGGGGCAGAAGGTGTTGTTGAACCAGTTACCAAGGTAGAGAAATGACTTGGGACTGGGGATGATGTTGAAAGGAGGTGGCAAGGTGCCGCCTTCATCAAAGTAACTCATCCAGAGTTTTGTCCTTGCAAACTTCCACTCAATATCGGCATGATCCTGTGAAAGAGAGAAGTTCAGGAATTTGGAATAGGAAACTGCAAAATGCACCCATGCCTCCTTCTAAAAGTTCGGCTTGCTTCTATAGAGGGCAATCTGTCAGTAGGTATAAAAATTCAGGGGCGCCTGGGTGGCTCAGTCATTAAGCGTCTGCCTTCGGCTCAGGTCATGGTCCCAGGGTCCTGGGATCGAGCCCTGCATCGGGCTCCCTCCTCCGTGGGTAGCCTGCTTCTCCCTCCCCCACTCCCCCTGCTTGTGTTCCCGCTCTCGCTGTGTCTCTCTCTGTCAAATAAATAAATAAAGTATTTAAAAAAATTCAAATTACACATACCCCAGGACCCAGTAATCCTACTTTTAGAGATTTATCTGATCATCATACTTGCAAAAAGATGTATGCACAGGGTCGTTCACTGTTAGCACTGTAGCTTGTCATAGTGATATCATTTACTCAATGATGTTATGTCCACAAAATGGCTTGCAATATAGCTATTACAAATATAGTAGATCTATCACCATTTTATATATAGAACATATATATGTGTATATGCGCTTATCCATATATCTGTAAGAGCTCCAAGACCTGGAAGTGAAAAAAGCAACATAAAGCATCTATTGTGTACCACGATGCCACTTATGCACCCGAAGAACCCTTTATATGACATGCTTACATGTTCTAGACAGGTACATACCAAACTGTCAACAGTGGTTATTTTTAAGGAGTGGAATTGATGTGGGCAGGCTTTTTTTCTTTAAGACTTATTTATTTCAGAGAGAGAGAGGAGGGGTAGAGGGAGAGAACCCCCAAGCAGACTCCCTGCTGAGTGTGGAGCCCGACAGGGTGCTTCATCCCAGGACCCCTGAGATCACGACCTGAGCCAAAACTAAGAGTCGGACGCTCAACTGATGAGCCACCCAGGCACCCCGAGGCTTTTTTAAAAAAATTCCATATCATTGAGGTATGATTTCCATAGCATTAAATTCACACATAAAATTCACACACATCCAATTCACACATTTTAGGTTTTCCATGAGTTTTGACAAGTGTGTATATCTGTGTAACCACCATCATAATCAAGATACACACACACACACTTTTCTAGGAGTTTTAAGACCTGAATGGACTGCTGTAACCACCACAGTTAGGATACACAACAGTCCCACCACCTCCCCCAAATTCCTTAGTGTTGCCCTTCTGTAATCAATCTCTCCCCAACCCCTAGCCCCTGGCAACCACTGCTCCATTCTCCAGCACTTTTATTTTTTTAAAAAGATTTTATTTATTTATTTGACAGAGAGAGAGAGCACAAGCAAGGGTGGAGGGGCAGAGGGAGAAGGAGAAGCAGGCTCCCTACTGAGCAGGGATCCCGACTCAGGGCTCGATCCCGGATGCCGGGATCACGACTGGAGCTGAAGGCAGACACTTAACCGACTGAGCCACCCAGGCGCCCCTCCATTCTCCAATGCTTTAGTTTGCCTCTTCCAAGATACCAGATACATGGAATCATACAGTAGATACCTTTTTGAGATTGGCTTTGAGATTTGTCCATGTTCCATTTTAGTGGAACATTTAATTGCAGTTAGGTAACATGCAGTGTTACATTAGTTTCAGGTGTACGATACAGTGATTCAACACTTCCCTGCATCACCCAGTGCCATGTGTCAGGTTTTTAAAGTTTAGCCATTCTAATAGACAAGTAGTTGGAGCTCATTATGGTTTTAAGATGCATTTTCCAAATAGCTACTCATGTTGAGCATCTTTTCATATGCGTTATATCGATATATCCTCTGTGGTGAAGTGGCTGTTCAGATCCTTTGCCCATTTTTATTGCATTGTTTTCTTACAGGTGAATTTATATATATATATATATATATATATATATATATATATATATATACACACACACACACACACAAACACATACCTCAGAGATATTGCGGTCTTGGTTCCAGACCACCACATAGCAAATATCACAATAAAGCAAGTCAAATGAATTTTTTGGTTTCGTAGTGCATATAAAAGTTACGTTTACACTATACTGTCGTCTGTTGAGTGTGCAATAGCATTATGTTCAAAAAACAATGTGTACACTTTAATTAGAAAGTACTTTAAAGATTTATTTATTTATTCTCAAGCAGACTCTGAGCTGGGCATGGAGCCCGATGTGGAGCTTGATCCCAGGACCCTGAGATCATGACTTGAGCCGAAATCAAGAGTTGGATGCTTAACCGACTGAACCACCCAGCCACCCCAATTAGAAAGTACTTTATTGCCAAAAAATGGTAACCATCATCTAAGCTTTCAGCAAGTCATAATCACTGATCACAGATCACCGTAACAAATGTAATAATATTGAACATGTTTGAAATATTGCAAGAGTTACGAAAATGTGAGAGAGACAAAAAGTGAGCAAATGCTGTTGGAAAAATGGTGCCAATGGACTTGCTCGTCGCAGGGTTACCACAAACCTTCAATTTGTAAAAAAAACAAAAAACAAAAAACAAAAAACCACAGTACCTGCGAAGCACAATAAAATGAGGTTTGCCTGGGGTGCCTGGGTGGCTCAGTTGGTTAAGCCTTTGGCTCAGGTCATGATCCCAGGGTCCTGGGATGGAGTCCCACATTGGGCTCCCCGCTCAGCGTAGAGTCTGCTTCTCCCTCTCCCTCTGCTGCTCCCCCTTCTTGTGCTCTCTCTCTCTCTCTGTCAAATAAATAAATAAAATCTTAAAAAAAAAAAAAAAACAACCCATGAGGTATGCCTATATTCTGGATACAAGCTCTTTGTCAGGAATGTGATTTGCAAATGTTTTTTCCCCAGCTGCATCTTGTCTTTTCATACACTCAATGGTTTCTTTCATAGAGCAAGCTGTATTAATTTCAGTGAAGTGAAATTTATCACTGTTGGACTGAGGATCTTAGTCCCTTGCTGGCTATTGGCTGAAGACTTTCCTCAGTTCCTTGCCATATGGGCTTCTTCATAGGACGGCTCATAACATGGCAGCAGGCTTCACTGTAGTAAATGAGAAGAGCCATGGTCTTCATGTACCCTACTCTCTGAAGTGACATCACTTCTACCATGTCTCATATGTTAGACTGAGTCCCTAGCCCACAGTCAAGGGAAAAAGATTGTATAAGGGTTCAGATGCCTGGAAGTGGGGATCAGTGGAGTCCGTCTCAGAGGCTTCTTACCGTATTGCTTCTCAGAAATTGAGAAACTGAATGACTGTAATCTTGAGTAACAAATCCTTTTCTAAGTCATGTGGTTTATAATTCCTTGCTTTTGATAAAAGATAAGGCAAACCTAATCAAGTTATCAGATGATAGATTATTGAAATATTATTTTACAAAAAATCATTACATGACTTTTTGGCATGTAACTCAGAGTTCTAGAAAATTGAATGACAATGGCATAATAAAACTGTCCATTCACATATACTTATTGATATGAAAAGTTTTCTTAGCACTTAATTTTATGAAAATATAAAAATATAGTTGATGCTGAATTTTGTTCCAGAATATTACTTAATATTCTGTGGATATAATAACTAGTTAGATGAAAAACTCTATTCACCTATATAAGCAATTCATTTCCAATAAAAATGTATTTTTATGTCTTAGTTATTTATTAAAATTTGTATTACATTTGTGTTCTTTTGAGGTGTTTTGTACTGCTAATCATGGAATCATAACTAAATTCAAAGGAAATGCTTTAACATTTATTGCCGTCTGGCCACAGGAAATAAAAAATTAAAATTTAATTTATATTTTTGTTATGAAGAACTCTCACAGAGTGATCAATAGTAATAAAATATTTAAAACAAAAATTTTATAGCATTAGGGTAAAATCCTGTGGGGATGTGAATGGAAATAAGAATGCAAGGAGAAAAGGAATGATGTAAACTTTCTGCCTTTAAAGAAGATTTTAGCCATTTAATTTTAATTTTTTAAAGATTTTATTTATTTATTTATTTGACAGAGAGAGAGAGAGAAAGCACAAGCAGGGGGGAGCAGGAGAGGGAGAAGCAGTCTCCCTGCTAGGGATCCCAATGCTGGTCTTGATCCCAGGACTCTGGGATCATGACCTGAGCCAAAAGCAAGACGCTTAACAGACTAAGCCACCCAGGTGCCCTGCCATTTAATTTTTAAATACATGGTTATCAGTCGCAAATTGCTATGGTATTCAGATTTCATTGGATACATTTAAATGAGTGATTAGGTAGTTTTATTTTAAATGTCAGTATTTATCCTATTCTAGAAATTACATCATTTGCAATGGTTTAAACTTAGGATGACATATTTAGATGTCAACTCAAAAACATATAAAAGGATATATAGATTTTTTTCCCACCAAATTCATTAGAGAGTATGCTGGAAAAGCGCTTGAATGTCCTTGATGAGACCTGGGACTAAGACAGCTTCAATATATAAATTGCATATATATATATATATATGCACACAATTATCGGTATAGTTAACTATCACTGCCTTGAGAGACAATGGTGCTGTAGGCAAGCTGCCATGCAGAGGAGGACAGGGGTTCTTTCCACTACATTTCTGAGCCCATAACACCAGAAACAAACCTTGAATTTTCATTTTACCCTCTGATGACCCCAAATAGCCAGTCTTTCATCTGCAGAATGTTTCTGTAGTTCTTGAAATGAAGTAGCTATTCAATAAGTATTTCTTAAGATGAACTGAGTCACAGTTTCAAACTCGCCTAGATATCCTGGTATCTAGAAATGCTCTTTTCTTTTTTTTAATCCTTATGTGAGTTAAGCTTTTTGTTTGTGTTTTAAACACTAAGAAGTTATGTCCCCTTTTTAAAAAAAACAACAGTTGTTTAAAATGCTGAGGGGAAAAAAAGGCATTCGATCTCAACAAAGAATAGAGTCATAAAGTGGGCCAAGTGATAAACCATAGACATCTTTGTGAGCTCAGGAGGCTTTCTGGTGTCCCTCCTTGCCCCTAGTCCATTTAGATGGAGGATATGATTTTGGCTAAGCAATTTGAAAACAGCTCAAGGACCCCCACTGCTACCTTTTCCTGCCCCTAGTACTCAGGTGAGCTCAGGTTGGGAATTTCTATGTACTAACTTAACAGAGAAGTTACTGCAAAGTACTGTTTCAGTAGTGCTTTTCCATTCATTCATCATGTATTAATTCATAGTGCACCTAACCTCCATTCTTTGGTTCCCATGTTGAGCAACGAGCTACTATATTCCAGGCATTGTGCTAGGTGCTGGGTAGAGAGAGATGACTGTCCAAAAGTGGTGGGAATATCACACAGGACATGATTAGCATACAGAATTAATGCCTGAAACCTGAAGATCTGGAAATAAGAGAGCACCTGGCAGGATTAAACTGTGCGAGCTGTAAAGTGATTAGTAAATATTCGTTCATACATTCATTCACTCATCAAATATATATAGACGCTAGGTGTTGGGATTGTAGCAGTGAACAACAGGGACAAAAAGATGATCTGGCGTCTAGAAATCTGTTTTATTTTCAATCCTTGATCTAATTTGTATTGCAAGATTAGAGCTGTGGCTTGTGTAGTTGTATTTGTCTACAACTTCCCTGAATGTATGATGCCCAAAAGGTTTTCTTGCATCTGCACAGGGCTAGCCTTTCACCTTGTGTGATGAGCAAATCAGACATTGTCTTTTCCTTGCTTATTTTCAGTGTTCGGCGGCGCTGCGTTCTCCTATCCTCTGCCCTACCCTTTCTGCTCAACTATTACTCTTGAACATTCTCCAAAGTCAGCCCCTGGGAGGGTTCTTTTGTGGTTCTTCCTCTTCCAGACTTCCCCAAATTTTCAGGACTTTTGTGCTACCCTAATGTGCTTTTATTTATTTACTTTTTAATTTTTTAAAAAGATGTTATTTATTTGAGAGCGAGAGTGAGCGACAGAGAGTGGGCGAGCACACGCACAAGCACAGAGGAGGGGCAGAGGGAGAGGCAGAAGCAGACTCTCCACTGAGCAGGGGGCCCGATGCGGGACTCTATCCCAGGATCCCAGGATCATGACCTGAGGCGAAGGCAGACGCTTAAAGACTGAGCCACCCAGGCGCCCCCATAATGTGCTTTTAATGACACATAGATTTACATATGTGTTCTAGTTCACGTGTGTGCCATGCATTGCCTTTGAGACTGTCAGGTCCTGTAGAGCAGGCCAGGGCTTCTATTTATCTCCTTTCACTGACCCAGTGAAATGTTCTGTGACTGTAGAACACACTCTCAAATGTTGTTGACTAGCTCAGATCCTGAACACATGGCCACAGCAAGGTCAAATGCACATGTCTGTTCAATTTCACATTTCTCAACAAATCCAAGCTCAAGGTTCTTTGCCTTGCAATCAAACCACGAGGCCCATTTCTTACCAGCTTTTGACAAATTCTTATGCACGCTCTTAGATCTCCTGCCAGCAACCATCTTGCCCGAGCAAATTGGAAAGCTTTATAACATAATGCAAAGGGAGAGCGGCAGGCAGAGACATAGCAGAGAAGAGCTAATAATAACCTTTAAGGAGAAAAGCTACTCCCAGGAGTCTTGGGCCCAATGGCAGGCTGGTTGCAGGGTGTTTTGGGTAAGGAATATTTTGGCATTTTTCTCACATTAACTAGTAGCTGCTTACTTCATTTGGGCAGAAGCCCCACTTTGTTTCCCTATGAGGGGAAGGCAACACACCCCAAACTGAAGCGAGAGAATTCACTTCCCTGGCATTTTGAGGGAAGCCGACCCCACTTGGAGTGCTTTCTTCACCTGGTAGAACTCAGGGCACGCTTCTCAAAGGTTGGTGTGCATATGGGGCATTTGTTAAAGATGCAGATTTCTGGACCGCACCCAATGCTATACATTGTATTGTGGTTTTGCCTCGGGGCTAAAAATGCCATTTTAAAAAGATGTAAGCATTTAAAATATATCATGGTTTTTGTAACTCCATTTTTGTTTGAATTCAATTAAAAAAAATATACAGGAATCTTCAGAATATGGAAGTAGTCCAGGTCTCTTGGAAGCCCTGAAGTAGAGAACGTCCCCTCAGTGAGTATCGCCATTCCCCTCCATGCCCTGACCTCCGGGCTTACTGCGCGTGTGTGGTGGTCTAGCGGGGACTCAGTTCCCCAGCTCTAAAGAATCGGCAGTCCTCCTCTCTTCCCCAAGGTGGCTGGCTGGTTATGATAAGGAAAATCTGTGTCCTAAGATGGCCGACTGAGCCAGTGAGAGAGTCCCAGCCCCTGCCCCGGGGCTCTTTGGGGTTCTTCTCCCTGCTCTGCTTCCCATACGCACAAATCCGGGTTCCTCTCCCTGCCCCGCTTCGCGCATGCGCCAAGCGTGCCCAGTGTGCATGCGGAAGTAGAAGTGTATAAATTGCCCCCTTTGTGCTCGGGGCTCAGACTTTGGAGACTACTGTCCTCTGAGCCTCACAGTGTTAAATAAACCTCCTGTCCTCCAAGATCTCCGGGTGTCGCTTGGTTCTTCCATAGGGCAATCTAGTCCAGGTTCTGTAACAGAATGTCCTGTTCCCATCACTCTGGGGCCTGCTGCGAGTGACGCTGAGATTGGTTTATCTACTTTAGAGCCCTTGTAGCAACCTCAGTTCAAGGGCACAAACTCAGCTGCAAAACATCGGGGTATAAAAGAGCGTCCTTCCTCCAGTGCCAACTCCCCGCCCAGCCGTTGTCCCCAGCATCCCTCGCACCCTAGTACTGATGCCCCCTCAATAGTCCTGTTAACCCTTCCCAGACTGCAAGAGCCCCCTCGTTGGGTGTTACAAACAGGTCCTTCTCCTGACCGAACATATGCAGTTGTCTAGTGGGCGGCCATTGTGTCTGTCCCTCCTCGCCCCTCCCCCACCCCGCCCCAGGCGGGAGACAGCTGCAAATCCCTCTCTGCGATTGCTAAGTGGTTGGAATTACCACTCTGACCACTCAGGGGCTTGGGGTGTGTTACTCTATTACTGGTTACCCAGCTGAGATCAAGAGTCAGATGCTCAACCAACTGAGCCACCCAGACACCCCAGCGTAGGTAAGTTTTGGTTGAGGAATAGCACCTTACAAGCCTTTGGGTAATCTAAACTATGTAGATCATATGGAAACAAACCATGTTACTTTCTCTAGGCCTCCCGTTTATCACTGCAAAGAAAGAACTTGTGATAGATATCTCCAGGGGTCCTCAAAGAAAATAAGCTCTAATTGGACTCTCAGATCCTACTGAGCCCCGTTGCTGGAAGAATTGTCCCTCCCTACATCCTGACAAGGGGTGCTGGCTGTCATGACACCAGGGCTCTCTTAGTGCTTTCTGGAGCCGCTGTCTTCTCTACGTAAGTGCCTTCTGGCCATTTTCAAACACAGTGGGCCAGAAAATAAAATGCCAAGTGTTTCACCTTTAGCTTGCCCCTGGGAAAGGGACATCAGCCAGCCAGAACTTGCCACTTGTCTAGAGCTACATTTCTATGGCAACGGTGGAAGCATCCCATCCCCAGGATCCCAGATGCTTAACCAACTGAGACACCCAGGCGCCCCTAGGACCCAAGCTCTTAACCACTAAGGTGCTAAGGTGTACTGTCTCTTTGGGAAGTGCTCCACGAGTGGGATTTTGCAACAAGCAGCAAGTTTACTCCTGTGTGTCAGAAAGGTACCTGCAAAAAGTGCAGAGACAGAGCCTGCTGATCAGACTCTGAGATTTTGAAAACAGATTCCACTGCACACTTGGCCAGGCCTCTGTCGGCCCAGGTTTCTTTTCTTCTTGTCTCCTTCAGCTTTTTCTGCTTGTGAAGAGACCTTTGCAGGGCTCTTGCGTTCAGCCGTGTAGGTTATACACTGCACAATTCTGGCAGCACCGTTCACAGCACACGTGGTGGTCCTGAAGCTCACTGAACTGTCTGTCCCCTTTTCTGGGCGTCTCCAGAAATGTAAATTGAAAGGAGACACAGATTGTTCTGCTTGCCTGTATCTCTCATTTGGGGAGTACAGGCACCTTTTCCTTTCGGAGGACAGAAGCCATCAGATGGTGGTGAGAGCTGTGGTTGGCTGAGCTCACCCTGCAGTTTTCAGAAATAACCAGGACTAATTCAGTCAGGCCTTCCATTTCTGAGCCTGGGCAGAAGAGAGAGGTGTGCCTGATCACGTGGGCACGGGAAAATCTACTTGTCTGTCCCCATATGCCTCACTTATCAGGACTTTACTTTGAACTCTCTAGACCACACTTCTTTTTCTTTTATTTTTTTAAGATTTTATTTATTTATTTGAGAGAGAGAATGAGATAGAGAGAGCATGAGAAGGGGGAGGGTCAGAGGGAGAAGCAGACTCCCCGCCGAGCAGGGAGCCTGATGTGGGACTCGATCCCGGGACTCCAGGATCATGACCTGAGCCGAAGGCAGTGGCTTAACCAACTGAGCCACCCACGTGCCCCTCTTTTTATTTTTTTGAAGATGTTATTTAGGGGCGCCTGGGTGGCTTAGTTGGTTGGCCGTCTGCCTTTGGCTCGGGTCGTGATCCCAGGGTCCTGGGATCGAGGCACACATCGGGCTCCCTGCTTAGCGGGGAGCCTGCTTCTCCCTCTCCTCCCCGCTTGTACTCTCTCTTGCTATCTCTGTCACTATCTGTCTCTCTCAAATAAATAAATCTTAAAAAAAAATGTTATTTATTTACTTGAGAAAGAGAGAGAATGAGTGGCGTGGGGAGGAGCAGAGGGAGAAGCAGCCCCCCTGCTGAGCAGGAAGCTGGACATGGGGCTCTATCTCAGGACCCTGGGATCATGACCTGAGCCAAAGGCAGATGCTTAACCCACTGAGCCACCCAGGTGCCCCTCCAGGGCACATTTCTATTTTCTGGATTGCTTCTTAACATCACCTGAGGAGTCACTGGCCCGGCATTCACCTTGACCTAATTGCTTGCCTACGGCAGCCTCTCAAGTCCTTGTAGAAAGAATGAATTAATGAATGAACAAACTTGCCATGAAGCCCCGGTCAAGTCTCAACCTTTGGAAGCCTGTTTCCTCATCCGTAACCCACAGATAATATTGCCTACACTCAAAAGTCCTCATGAGGATCAAATAAGACAATATCTGCAAATGTGCTTTGGGAAGTATAAAGCGCTATATTACTATAATTATGAAATCCATCATGTAGGCAGATCTCTTTTCAGTCAGATAATGCTTCCACCCATTGCCATAGAAATGTAATCTCCAAACACCAAACACTTGCAATGGATATAAATCTGCATTATGCATTTTTTAACATGGTCGACAAACCGAAGATCAGGGATTTCCTCAAGCTTCTCCCCGTCAATCAGTGAAAAAGTATGTGTTGAGTACCTATGATGTGTTCCACATGTTACTAAGCAGCAGGGGAATATAAAGAAAACCTAAAGCAGAGCCCCTGTCTTCAAGGAGCCTCAGTCTACAAAGGTAGAAAAGAGATACATATGGAAACAACTAGAACAGCAGTAGGCAAAGGATGGCCTGCAGGCCTAATCTTGCCTGCCACTTGGTTTTGAACAGCCTGAGATCTAAGAGGGGTTGTTACATTTCTAAGTGATTGAAAAGACATCAAAAGAAGAGTAATAGTTTTTACACAAAAATTATATGAATTTCAAATTTCCGTGCCCGTAAATAAAGTTTTATTGGCACACAGTCATGCCCATTTGTTTATGTAGTTCTATGGCTTCTTTGTGTTATAATAGCAGAATTGGATAGCGGTGACAGAGATCTTATTGTCCACAAAGCCTCAAATATTCACTGTCTGCCCTTTTGTAGAAAAAATTTGACCAACCCCTGAATAGAGGCCAAGGAGCTCAGCTTCGGTCAGCTTTGTCTGTTGCTCTGTCTTCACACCTTAAAATATTTTGTCACATGCGTTGGGAATTCATGAATTTGCTCATTTATTCAGTAGGTATTAAGTGAGAGCCACCTATGTGTCAGACACCCGCATCCTGGTTAAGGATGGAGGGACTCCAGCATCAAGTATCTTGCATTAGTTTTCTTTTATGAAATGTTTGAAATGAGGTATTAAGAGAAAAACCCTGTAGCAAAATCTCCTAGAAGATTTATTGGGTGCTAGAAACTTCTTTGTACCCCCAGGAATCTTTAGGGCAAGGTCAATAGGAATTTTGGTGGAGTTAGTTGAGAGGATTCTAATTCTAATAGTTCAAACCTTCTTTAATAATGTTGATTTTCTAATGAATGAGGGGATCTAGAACACTTTCTTTTCTTTAACTATGGGAGCTTCTGGATATGCCACATTAAGTAAGAGCAGCTTTGAGATAAATATATTTGTCATAAAGCTTTTGTGATGAACTCATAATTCTATAGGCCCAGGTATTTCTCTAGAAGGTCAAATCCCCAGGGGAAATTGGGAACGAGAACAGAGGAAAGAGCAGAATCCTGTGACGAAGACAGGAGGATAAGAAAGAAATACAATGACCCTTTCTCTTCAGTTTTACTCTTAGATCTCCTCTGTTTTTCTCTTTCAAACAAAAACAAATTTTCTTTGACAGCTGATGTAACGTAACTTTGCTGTCAGGCCTCGAGTGAAAGGCAGAGTAACGCAGCGGGTTGTTACTTCCGATGCTCCTTCTGGGTATTGTGACTTCTGTGTTGTAGCTCAAGGACACCTCCTGGCCTGTGCTGTCTCTCACATGGATTTGGGCTATAACATGGGGCTCTGATGACCACAGGAAGAGAGAGGCCTTATTAATATTAATCACTCCGAGCTCACATTTAGTTCCTCAACCTCAACTGCTCAGAAATCAAAGCTCATTTGTACCACTTAGCTTTCCAGTCAACTGACTCCTGGTGCCCAGAACAATGATAATGGGAACAAGCAGAAGCCAAGAAGAACCCCATTTCCCAACAATGACCTTTCCGCCATGGACCTTTGACTCATCCACAGATATGATTTGTAGCCAATGAAGAGAACATTCAGAGACCAGTCCATAGGGAGGCCAAGTCTTCCACGAGGAACAGTTCTTCCCGAGTCTCAGCTCTGAAATCATTGGAAATACAAACATGGTCATTTTTATGGACACAGATTGTCCATTGATGGTTGTTATTTTACAGAGTGGCTGAAGGCACCGTTGGCTTCGGGGACTGTTGCACAGACCTGATGATCCTTTGCAAAGCTGTGATGATGGTGACATTTTCCTTCAGTGCCTCTGATCTGTTTCCTTGTTGGTGTCCCTTCCGCAGTCTTCAGGTACAATTCCCTCATGGTCTGTCTCACTCGCTTGGCCCCCTATGCAAACCTGATCTCAATAAGGGATCAGATTCATTTACACTGAGTCACAAGTGACCTCCTAACAGCTTAACACATATTTGCATGCTAACAGGTCTTAAGGTGAGCTATTTCTGGATGACAGCGGGAGGAGGTTTGTGAATCCTCTGAGATTTTATGCTGCATTTGATCATGTCTGCTCATATGTGCATTTCTCTTGTCCATGTTTAACAGATGATCAAAGCAATCCATGGCCCCGAAAAAGTTAAAGGCAGTCTTCAAGGAAGAAAGGAAATGCAAAGAGAAATTTGAAACTGTGGTTCCGTGATTGTAGACCCCATGAGGACAGGGGTCTGTCTGTCCTGTTCACCTGTCACCTAATGTGTCTCCAGTAACAAGAATGTAGTATAGTATGGTGTAGTCTCTCAATAAATATTTGTTAAATATAAATATATATATATATAAATATAAATATTTATCCATCCAAGAGATATTTATTATTAAGTGAATGGGTGAAAGAGTCCAGGACATCAGCCAGTAGATGGACAGAGGGATTCTTGGGGCATTAAGCCCATTAAGCCCTTCCTGTCTCTTGCATACTTGGTCTTGTTTGGTTTGAGTCACCCAAGAGAAGAGTCACCATGACAACTACTGATGTTCCTGCTGAACGTCCAGGACAGGAGAATCTGGGATGCAGAGGGGCAGTACGGCCGTCTGCCCTGTCTGGTTGCCTTTTAGCACGGGGGAAGGAAACCCCACTTCCCTTCATTGCCTCCTTACCGTCCTCCCCGCCCCACCTCATCTTTGTCGGTGACCAAGATCATTACCAGGTAGCAGGCATCAAAGGCTGTTGCTGCTGTCAGAAGCAGAGACTGCCGCTCAGCAGAGACCTGCCAAAGGATACCTTTGGCATTTTGAGGTGAAGAGCTCCGTCCTCAGCAGATGTGGGCTCTCGGACCGCTGGCCGACAAAACCATGAGTGGACCTTAACGCAGAAAAACCGAGGAATCCATTTCTGTGTTAGACCAGCAGGGGGAAGGCCAGGCCCAGGCAAGATGCAGAGATCTGAAAAGTCAGCCTTTGGTGCCCCCTGCAGCATCTGCAGAGAGAATGCTCCTCTTCTCGAGACTTCCCTGAAGTCCACTCGCTTGTGAGGATGTACTTTCAAGAGAGCCTTTCGGCCACGCAAGAGCTCTCTGGGAAGCGACAGCATGAGAGGCCGATCCCAAGGCAGGATGTGTAAGTTGAATGAGGAATTCTTGTCATGCAAATGAGCTTGAGAGCGCTGAACTTTTTACCCTTTGTGGGTGTGATTATCTCAGGTGGGTTGTGTGATTGTTCATTGAGGAGGCTGGCAGTATTCAGGGCAGAGCTAAGAAGAAACTGGAAGTCTGAAGTGCGCACAGGCACACTGAAGGAGAAAAAGAGAGCCAGCGTGTGTGTGTGTGTGTGTGTGTGTGTGTGTTGGGGGGAGGGGGCAGGGAATCTCAGGGAAATGGAAGGCACTTAATCTCTAGAACCAAGGGAAAGACTCCTTAGAGGATAGTCCTCTGATTAGAAGTCAGGAGAGAGTCCGAGTCAGTGAATCAAGTAGAAGGATAAAGCTGAGGGAGTCCAAGGTTGGGTGTAGGGTGGGGTAGGGGGGGTGTGCATCCAGGTCTGGGGAGTTGGAATGCAGGCAGGGAAAGGGGTGGGTATAGTATTGTGATTACTTTGGATTAGACACACCTGCCAGTGCCCTTATTAAGCGTGTGCCCTTGGGTAAGTCACTTTGAGCTCTGTGCCTCAGTTTCCTCGCCTATCAAATTGAATTAATAATAGTACCTGCCTCACAAGGTTGTAAAAATTAAATGAGAAGATATGTATGAAAAGTGCTTTGTATCATGTCTGGCATATAATAAGTGCTCCATAAATGGTAGTTATTATTGATGGGAGTTATAATGATAATAGATTGAAAACAGTTGAATGCCTATCAGATTAATAAAGGCTGTCTGTATGCTAGATAGTCACTGCATGCTTATTACTGACTTCTCTAAGCCTTAGGGGACTGAGAAAGAGCTCAGCTCCGGCCTAGAGGTGGAGGCAAAGGGCTTGTCCGAGGTAAGGTCCACGTAAGGCAAGGCAGTTAGCCCAGGGTGCTATGCTGAGCCAGGTGGACAGCAGTATAAAGACACAGAATGGGGATGTGAGAAGCCATAAGAGCAGACCTCATCTTTTAAAATTATTTTTCTAAAGGCAGGCTCTGAACTCATCCAGCTCCTAGCAATACGATTCCCCTATATGTTTCTCTTCATTGCTGGGGCATATTCCCTATCGGCACAGGGAGGACATTATTCCCATTTGAAGATATTTTCTTTTACTTTTCTTTTAAAAGATGTTATTTATTTATTTGAGAGAGAGAGAGAGAGCACAAGCAGGGGGGAGTGGCACGGAGAGGGAGAGGGAGAAGCAGGCTCCCCGCTGAACAGAGAGCCCGATCTGGGGCTTGATCCCAGGACCCTGGGATCATGACCTAGGCTGAAGGCAGACACTTAACCGACTGAGCCACCCAGGTGCCCCCCCATTTGAAGATATTTCCATTGAAATCAAAGAAAAGGAGGCAGAAAAGAATGAGGCCATCTCCTACACCCTTGTTGCCTTCAATCAACACCAGGCCGATCCTTGCTGATGTACAAACTATTTCCCTGCCAGAAATGAGATCTGAAAGCTATCCCCCCTTTTCTGTCTTTCCAAATTTGACCTTCAAGTCTCAGCCCCATCTGTCCTTAATAAACCAACCCCACAAAAACCTAATCAGAGACATACGGATAGGTTGGGGTACAGCCAGACAAATGGAAATCACTCTAGTTCTTTCAAGCAGAAAATTTAAAACAGGGATTAGTATGTTGATGATGGAAGAGATAAGAAGCCAAACAGGACAGTGAGACAGCTCAGAGAATTTTCAGCTGAGCAACAACAGGAAGCCCCTCTTATCCCTAGAGTTGGAGGGACAACTGGAAGAGGTGGTGAGTGGTGTTACCAGAGCCAGTAACAGCCCAGCAAACCCTCCTCATGCTTCGAATCTCTGACATCTTCTCTTGTTACCAGCTGGAGAAAACTCTGCTTTTACAGGACGTATGTGATTAGATTAGGCCCATCTGGATAATCTCCCTGATTAGTAACCTTAATTACATCTGTAAAATCTCTTTTGCCACATATGCAATGTAATCACAAATGTGCCATCTCATCATATTCACAGTCCTGACAATTAGGGTGGGAAATCCTGGGGGAGCATTTTAGGATTCTGCCTGCCACTATGACATTCAGACTGTTTAATCGACCAATCGGAGGCGCCTGGGTGGCTCAGTCTGTTAAGCGTCTGCCTTCGGCTCAGGTCATGATCCCAGAGTCCTGGGATCGAGCCCCGTGTCGGGCTCCTTGCTCAGCGGGGAGCCTGCTTCTCCCTCTCTTCCCTGCTTGTGCACACACACACTCTCTCAAATCAATAAATACAATAATTAAAAAAAAGAAACTAACCAATCAATGTATACCAGCAATAGCACTGGGACAGAGGCGTGCAAAATACCTTTCACCTGCTGGATTGTGAGGTGATCTAGGGGCATCCCAGAGGGAACAGCTGGAGTGGCAGCTATTTACCAACTGGTATGGAAATATTTCAATGTCTTCACAACTGGGTGCCATATCAGTGCATAGCAGTTGGTTATCTGCCTGGTTAGTGGGTTACAAATCATGGGTGTAGTGTGCGAGTTGTCGTCTTCTCTGTGCTTTGAAAGTCTGAGGTTGTTCTCGGGTGACTGGGGGTGGGCAGGAAGACCACCTGCCCCCACCCTTGGCATTCCCGGGTGTGCGGTGGCCCCTTCCGGCTTTATTTACTGTTTTTGCAGTGCTGGGATTGTTTTGATGAATGTCTTCATGGGCATAGCTGTCTTTGGCAGTTGGAGACTTCATTATCTGAGCCTCCAAATGCTGCCACCCCAAGGGAGATAATCAATTCTATGTATTTGGGCTCTCCCCAAGCCTTGCAGCAGATGTGGCTCAGTGAGGCAAGTGCTGTTTACTTAATCTCAGCTTTAGAGTGAACACTCCACAGTAGCCAGAGAAACTGAGGGTTCTTAGTAACTTGCCGCACGAGGCTATATCACACAGATCATTATAAGCCCCATGTTTTGTGAGGACCCGTCTCAGGCAAAAGAGATGCCCCTTGTAGGTGAGTTGGACGTAGGAATAGGTCCTAAGGTAAATGAATGTTGTGGGACTGGTCTGTCTCTCCCACCTCATATTTTCATAAGGGTGAATTTGATGAAAATGGTATCAAGGGCAACTTCACTTGATGGAACTGGGAGCATACACACGAGGAGCAGCAGTGACAAGGTGGATGTGTTGAAAGAAGTGTTACAGAGAGAAATAAGCAGCTTGAGAGAGAGAAAAGGATAAAGGGAGAAGAGGAAATTGATGATAATCACAAACAATAATAATATAAAATATGGCCAGCTTCACTTGATGATGCTGGCTGGGACCACAGAGTACACGCCTGGAGTGATCCTTGCTTCCCCATATCTTGAAGCTGACTATCTATGACTGCAGTGGAGCCTCCTCTGGCATAGAAATATGAATTTCTCAAGAGCCATATCTCTACTCCACCAGCAGCTCTGCATCCTGTGCAGAGCATTGAGAAAGAGCTTGACCTTTCAAGGGATTGCTATTACCTGGTGTTCCTGAGCCCTGTCTTAGGATGTGCACTAAACATATTCCCAGTAAAGCATGTCAACAACTGAGTCTCCACTTAGACCGAGTCAGCCTGTTGATACCTTTTGAAGTAGGAGAGATTTATCCTCAGTGGCTTCCCTTCTTATGACATTTCTTCCATATGAGGGCCCTTCTAAAAACTACATTGACTACAGAAGTGGGGATGTGGCGAGTGGAATCGAATCTACTTGCTGGTCTTTACTGCTCAGACAGATCCAGATATTTTTAGAATCTGGTTGCCCAATATCAGGACCCCGCTGGATCCAGTTCCAAATGTTAAAGACACATAAACAGAAGATTATTTCCACCCTTCCTACCAAATGTCACTGAGCTCAGTGGGAGACACCACAGCCCTGTATTAGGTGACAAGAAAATCTCTTTGTTTTCCACTGCCATTAGGAGCGATCAGCTGCAAGACACCCAGGGAGAAAATGACAAGTGCCACAGCATGAATATTGCCATCTTTGGCAGGGTAAGGGGATGTTAGGCATAGCAGTGGAAAAATAACCCCCTGAGATTTTAGGCCTGTCCCCTTTATACAGACAGACTTGGAGTGAGCATAGATCATTCCAGAATTCTTGGCCTGGTCGGGTTCGAACTATTGAGAGAGAGAAGTATAAAATTGAGTGATATTCCATTTCAAAAGCAGCAGACGGACAGCATTTCAGAGCTAGAAGAGACCTTGCGAGCTTAGCCTGTTCATCTAGACATCCAGACTCACCGGATGTCAGAACCGGCAGGGATATTAAAGACCACTGCATCAGACATGGCCAACAGGTGCAGGAAAAGTTGCTCAGCATCAGTAATTATCAGAGTAATATAAGGCAAAACCACCAGGAGCTATCATGTCACAACTGTTAGAGAACAGCTATTATCAAAAAGATAAGAGGTAACAACAAATAATCCAATCAAGAAATGGGCAGAAGACATGAACAGACATTTCTGCAAAGACATCCAAATGGCCAACAGACACATGAAAAAGTGCTCAACATCACTCAGCATCTGGGAAATGGCAAATCAGAACCTCAATGAGATACCACCTCACACCAGTCAGAATGGCTAAAATTAACAAGTCAGGAAACGACAGATGTTGGTGGGGATGCAGAGAAAGGGGAACCCTCCTACACTGTTGGTGGGAAGGCAAGCTGGTGCAGCCACTCTGGAAAACAGTATGGAGGTTCCTCAAACAGTTGAAAATAGTGCTACCCTATGACCCAGCAGTTGCACTAATGGGTATTTACCCCAAAGATACAAATGTAGTGATCCCAAGGGGCACGTGCACCCCAATGTTTATAGCAGCAATGTCCACAATAGCCAAACTATGGAAAGAGCCTAGATATCCATCAACAGATGAATGGATAAAGAAGATGTGGTATATATATATACAATGTAATATTATGCAGCCATCAAAAAAAGAAATCTTGCCATTTGCAAAACATGGATGGAACTAGACGGTATTATGCTAAGCAAAATAAGTCAATCAGAGAAAGACAAGTATCATATGATCTCACTGATATGAGGAATTTGAGAAACAAGACAGAGGATCATAAGGGAAGGAAGGGAGAAATGAAACAAGATGAAACCAGAGAGGGAGATAAACGGTAAGAGGCTCTTAATCTCAGGAAACAAACTGAGGGTTGCTGGAGGGGAGGAGGGTGGGAGGGATGGGGTGGCTGGGTGATGGACATTGGGGAGGGTATGTGTTGCAATGAGCACTGTGTATTATATAAGACTGATGAATCACAGACCTGTACCCCTGAAACAAATAATACATTATATGTTAATAAAAAAATAAAAAAATAAAAAATAAAATGAAAACTAAAAAAAAAAAAGATAAGAGGTAACAAGTGTGGTGCAAATGTGAAGAAAAGGGAACCCTGGTGCACTGTTGGTGGGAATGCAAACTGGTGCAGGCACTATAGAAAACAGTATGGAGGGTCCTCAAAACAATTAGAAATAGAACTATTCTATGTTTCAGCGATCCCACTTCTAGGTATATAGCCAAAGAAGAGGCAACCATCATCTTGAAGAAATATCTGCACTCCCATGTCCACTGTGGCATTGTTCACAAGAGACCAGACATGGAAACAACCTAACTGTCCCTTGACAGACAAATGGAAAAAGAAAATATGGTGTGTATATCTACAACAGAATATTCCTCAACCATGAGAAAGAAGGCAATCCTGGATGGATGCAACTGGAGGGCATTATACTAAGACAAATAAGTCAGGCTGAAGAAGGCCAGTATTGTCTGATCTCAGTTATACGTGGAATCTAAAAGAGTCAAATGCAGAGAGACAGAGAGTAGAAGGGAGCTTGCCAGGGGCTGAGGGTTGGGGGAAATGGATAATATTTGTCAAAGGGTACAAATTTACAGTTAGAAGTTGAATAAGTTCTGGGGATGTAATGTCCAGCATAGTGACTCTAGTTCACAATATTGTATTGTATACTTGAAAGTTGCTAAGAAATTTGCTATCTTAAATATTCTCATCAAAATGGTCATTTATGTGAGGTGATGGATGTGTTCACTAACCTTATTATGATAAACATTTTGCAATATATAAGTGTATCAAATCATCACGTTGTACACCTTAAACTTACCCAATGCCATATGTCAATTATATCTCAATAAAGACCATCCATTTCAACCCTCTTACTTTTTGGATGAAGAAACTGAGGCCTACAAAGGGAAAGTAAGTTACTCAAGGTCACAGTTATAAATGACAGGACTAAGACTAGGGTCTGGTCTTCTAACTCCTAATATATTTTTTCACTATATGCCTCCACTAGGTACCTCAGATCTAAACCATCCTAATGGATACTTTTATATTCTGATTTCTTTAAACTGTCCAGTGAGAGAGATTCTACAAACCCACTTAGGAGAATACATCTCATTGCTATTTATGGTTAGGAAATTTCTCCTAATAGATAACCTAAAAGCCTCCTGCTGCAGCATAAACCCATTCCTCTTTGGTCTGTCCTTAATTGAAATGGATCACAGAGGGGCACCTGAGTGGCTTAGTCGCTTAGTTAAGCATCTGCCTTCGGCTCAGGTCATGATCCCAGGGTCCTGGGATCGAGCCCCACATCAGGCTCCCTGCTCAGCCGGGGAGTCTGCTTCTCCCTCTTCCTCTCCCTCTGCCCCTGCTCATGTGCTCTCTCTCACTCACTCTCTCTCTCAAATAAATAAATAAAATCTTAAAAAAAAAAAGAAATGGATCACAGATGGTCACTATCACCAGAAATATTCACGAAATATGGACAATATGTGTGTATATCTATGTGTGTAAAAATGTGTGTATACTTTTATTTATATAACCAATAATTTAAGCTGCTTTTCTGTAGGCTAAATGATTCCTCAGTGGCAGACAAAATCTGAGAAATAGCATCAATGAAGGAAGACGAGAGTCAGGTCTTTTCATCTGTCTTCTGTGTTATAGCAAAAACTTTCAGCAACAGATAGACCCATGGGGGTGATCTAGCATCTTAATATGAACTAAGCATCCAAATCCACTGGTACCCAACTAAACAGGACCTCAGATAGCCAAAACTCCTTTGCTAATACTCCATTTCTAAATATGATAGGCAGATCATAAGAAAATACGCTAAGGGGCGCCTGGGTGGCTCAGTTGGTTAAGCGACTGCCTTCGGCTCAGGTCATGATCCTGGAGTCCCGGGATCGAGTCCCGCATCGGGCTCCCTGCTCAGCGGGGAGTCTGCTTCTCCCTCTGACCCTCCCCCCTCTCAGGTGCTCTCTCTCATCCTCTCTGTCTCAAATAAATAAATAAAATCTTTAAAAAAAAAAAAAAGAAAATACGCTAAGGTTAGATATTTACTTTGGCATCAAAAACCAGGGCAGGGCCTGGACCAATCCCCTGTCCTGTACCTTCACCATTTCTTGTTTAGGGTAATATTGCTGATCCAAATGGTAGCATGATGGTCAAAAAAAGATTCAGTGATTGACTCTACTAAAGAGTGTCTCACAGTGGAGTGTAATTACTCATATATTCTTGATCAAAAAATAGTCACTCTCTGTCTGAGAAGGTTGTCTTTGGCAACCTTTGGCTCAGTTTTGTGAGGAACATGTTTGCAGTGATGAAGGAGATAAGACCCTCCTGCCTAGAGAACCAGTCAGCTCAATCAATCCACCCTGGAGATTAGTGGAGTGACAAGTTATAGCCAAACTGTGCTCAGACCTCCCAAGCTCTCCTTCCTAAGGCAAGAAAATGGATTCAGAGTTTTAAGGCTACCAGAAAGTCTTATTAACTAGAACGTCCTCTTCTAGATTACTGAGATTCAATGGACTCAGAGTCCGAACCGAGTTGCCTTAGAGAGAAACAATTCACTCTAACAACTGGAAAGTCTTATTAACTAGAAAGTCTTGTTAACTAGAACGTCCTCTTCTAGATTACTCAGATTCAATGGACTCAGAGTCCAAACCGAGTTGCCTTAGAGAGAAATAATTCACTCTAACAACTGGGAAAGCTAATGGAAAATACTTGATGCCGACACACTGCTTCATTGAGCTTCCAGTGGGCTCCAGGCCAATGTGACCACTCCAGAAATGAAGTAATCACCCTTGTCAAGCAAAGCTACTCACGGCAATAAGCTGGTAGGAGTTGTTCATCATGGCAATCAGCATGTTCAGCAGCACAACTAGGGAGATGACGTTGTATGTCCCAAACATGGTAGCTCCCACAAACTCTGTGAACTCATGTCTGGCTTTCACATTGGTGACATAGAGATTTAAAAGGCCGAAGACAGACCAGAAGAGAGACTGGAGGGTTTCGAAGAGCCTGAAAGAGGTCGAAGAGCAGGTTAGTTAATACTCTAGGAAGGGCAAGAAAAATAGACAGAAAATGTGAAGGGATCTGCTTAATAAGGGGCCTGTCAGATTTACGTCCCAACAGGGAGAGTATGATGTCACATGATTTTGGTCTCTTTCCCCACGCAAACCTATCAGGTGGGCTCATTTGTTTGTTACCGCTTCTGTCTCTTAGGCTTTCCCCTTCCGCCTGGAATACCTTCTCTCTCTTCTCAGTCTACACAGAGCCTATGCTTTTCTTTTTTCTTTTTTAAAGATTTTATTTATTTATTTGTCAGAGAGAGAGAGAGAGAGCACAAGCAGGGGGAGCGGCAGGCGGAGGGAGAAGCAGGCTCCCCGCTGAGCAGGGAGCCCGATGTGTGCGGGGCTCGATCCCAGGACCCCGGGATCATGACCTGAGCCGAAGGCAGACGTTTAACCGACTGAGCCACCCAGGCGTCCTGAGCCTATGCTTTTCTAAGAGTTATTTCCAGGGCTCCTTCCTTTGCCAAACTTTCTCTTTCATCTTGAGACCATGTGATTTATCACCTTTCTAATTACATAATGGCAGTAAATGAGTAGTTAAGAATATGGGGCTTGGGTTAGAAATCTCAGCTCTGTCATTTGCTAGCCGAGTGAATGTGAACAAGTTACCATTTCTGATACTTCTTTTGTGGTTCTGACAGGGCCCAGCGGGGTGCTAAGCTCAGTGGAGGAGCTTAGGGATCCTTGAATTAACACACTGTGTAGATTATTTTAAACGATATGTCAACTAATACTCACTGAGAACTTACTATATATAAACATGTTAAGCACTTTTCCATACATGATCATTATTATCCTTATAAAAACTTTATTGTTATGGCTGAGGAAGCAGAGATTCAGAGGTTCACTCAGCTCTAAGTGCTGAGCCAGAATTCAAAATCCAAATCCATCTCACCTTCTCAAACCACTGCATTATTTTATATTAGATGGCTTCACAAATTATTGTTTCCTCTCCTAGTCTCCAAATATGTAACTTTGCAGTATGTTTTCGGTGTCTAGGGTTTATTTGGCCTCATATTCAGAAGTCTGTGCAGGTAGCAATAAAAGGCAGCCAGCTCCGGGTGGCAGAAATCAACCATTTCTCAAGCTCACAGATGAGGGGCAGAACATAAGAAATGTTACTTTAAGATTAGATGCCCTTTTTCTATTGCTCAAAATAGGTTGTTTTAATTTTTTTAAAGATTTATTTATTTTTAGAGAAAGAGAGCATGAGCAGGGGGAGGGGCAGAGGAAGAAAGAAAAACAGAGAGAGAGAGAGAAGCAGACTCCCTGCTGAGCACGGAGCCCGGATATGGGGCTTGATCTCACAACCCTGAGATCATGACCTGAGCTGAAATTAAGAGTTGGATGCCCAATTGACTGAACCACCCAGGTGCCCCCCAAATATGTTTTTAGGGTGCAAAACATTCTGAGAGGCTTAGAGGGATTTGTTCTTGGGTTCATTTAGGGGGTATCTGGGAAATGTTTTAGAGATTCCCTCTACCTGGGAGTGATCTTCCCCTATATCTTTGCATGACCATCTCCTTAACACAACTGGAGTCTCAACTCAAATGTCACTTCCTCAGAGAAGCTTTCCTTGGTCACTCTACCAAAAGTAGATCCACCAGTTTTTTTCTTTTCTTTTTTTTTTTTTAAAGATTTTATTTATTTATTTGACACAGAGAGAGACAGCGAGAGAGGGAACACAAGCAGGGGCAGAGGGAGAGGGAGAAGCAGACTCCCTGCTAAGCGGGGAGCCTGATGCTGGGCTCGATCCCAGGACTCTGGGATCGTGACCTGAGCCGAAGGCAGACACTTAACGACTGAGCCACCCAGGCGCCCCCTTTTCTTTCTTTCTTTCCTTCTTTCTTTCCTTCCTTCCTTCTTTCTTTCTTTCTTCTTTCTTTCTTTCGTTCTTTTTTTTTTTTTTAAAGATTTTTATTTATTTATTTGAGAGAGAGAGTGAGCACAAGCAGGGGAAGGGGCAGAGGGAGAGGGAGAAACAGAGGGAGCCTGACCTTGGGCTTGATTCTAGGACCCTGGGATCATGACATGAGCTGAAGGCAGACGCTTAACCGACTGAGCCACCCAGGCATCCCGTCTCGTTTAATTTTCTTTGTAGCATTTAAAACTCCCTAAAAATTTGTAAATAAAATCTTCAAAAGTGCAGACCGACTGCCTGTGACCTACAGTGGTGAGGGCTTCAAAACTTTAAAAAATAAAAATAAAAAAAATAAAAAACTCCCTAAAATTATATGAAGTAATTTCTTGTTTAAGTGTTTATTTTCTGTCCATCCCCACTAGAATGTAAGCTCTAGGAAGGCAGAGACATACAGCTACTCTGTACCTGGCACATGATAGGCACTGGATCATACTTGTTGAATAAATGAATGGATATTTATTAACTTTTACTATTACTGTTATCAATGGATTAAAGTCTAGAAGACGCCAGTCCCATTGACAATTGTCCGGGCAATAGGCGGCACAGTGGGATTAGTCATTTTGATGAAGGTTGCGCCCTGTCTGCACTGGCCTGACTCTCACGGAGCCTCCTTCAGGGCTGTCTGGGCAACATGCACATGGCCCTTTTCAACCAGTTATATGGCTCTTCTTGTATCATCATAGGTAACTTCCATGATTCTTTCAACATCACATTGCTTGTGAGCTAGCCTAGAAGGAAGAAATTTGCTTTTTGTTTGATGAAAATAAGTGCTGGTTGGTGAAGCATTTGAGAATCAAAAGTAAGATGAGAGCCTGGAGTTCAGGGGCCAGGTTGGCACAAGAACCAGAATATGGCAAGTCAGACTTAGCACAGGATCCGAATTTCCAGGAGAGTCTAAAAGTCAGGGCCAGGCAAGACAGTGCATTACAGAGCCAGGCAGAGGATCAAAAATGAGAAAGATATGGGGCTCAGGAGTCTGGTTCTACCAAGAAGGCACAACCAGGACGTGGCAGGGTCCATCTGAAATCAGGGCAGGTGGGAGGCCAGCAATGGCACAAGCAGCTAGCCAATAGCTGGAGAGCAGAAGCCAGGGTGGGTGTGGTTCAGAAAAACAGAAAGGAGTTGCAGCAAATCGGAATGGTAGTTCGAAAAACCAGGGTCTCTGGAAGTTCAATGACCTCGAGTATAGAAAACATTCAGTAAGGGGCACCTGGGTGGCTCAGTCCTTAAGCGTCTGCCTGCAGCTCAGGTCATGACCACAGGGTCCTGGGATTGAGCCCCGCATCGGGCTCCCTGCCCAGCGGGGAGCCTGCCTCTCTCTCTCCCTCTGCTGCTCCCCCTGCTTGTGCTCTCTCGCTCTGTCACTCTCTGTCAAATAAATAAAATCTTTAAAAAGAAAAAAAAAGAAACATTCAGTAAATGTTTGCTCATTGCATGACAGACAACAAAGCCACAAACCAGGGCAAGTATATAATCCATATGTTGGCAGGGTCCAGAATGGAGGGTGTTACACTCCTCTACCCCCGTCCCCGTAAACAATTAAAATTGCAACGGTAAGGGGTGCCTGGGTGACTCAGTCTGTTAACTGTCTGCCTTCAGCTCAGGTCATGATCACAGGGTCCTGGGATCGAGCCCCGTGTCAGGCTCCCTGCCCAGCGGGGAGTCTGCTTCTCCCTCTCCCTCTGCCCCTGCTTGTGCTCTCTCTCTCTCAAATAAATAAATAAGAATCTTTAATTAAAAAAATGCAATGGTTGAGGTGCCAGTGTGGCTCAGTCGTTGGGCATCTGCCTTCGGCTCAGGTCACAATCCCAGGGTCCTGGGATTGAGCTCAACATCGGGCTCCCTGCTCGGCAGGAAGCCTGCTTCTCCCTCTCCCACTCCCACTCCCCCTGCTTCTGTTCCCTTTCTCGCTGTGTCTCTCTCTCTGTCAAATAAATAAAATCTTTAAAAAAAAATGCAACGGTTAAGCTTGAGAGTAGAACTTACTACAAACTGTTCCAATGACTGATACAAAGATTCCCTAAAAGTGAAAGTTCAAGCATTTAAAATCTTCCTTCAACTGTGGTGATATTCTAGTCAGGGAGATCCTATATGTATAATTGTACAAGAGACAAAAAAAAAAGATGAAAAGATTGTTCCTCAGTTTTCATAGTTCATACTGAGAATGCCTTCAGTATGGTGCACAAAATGTCGCAACATGGCCTGGCCACTAAGAGAAGCTGGCTTGTTGAAAGGTACGCCCAGGTAAAATGGGTGACTGACATATGAGGTAGATAAGAACATTCTAGAGATACCACTGTAGGAAGTCCTGCGGCTTCTAGGCTCAGGTGAATTTACATGGAAAAGGCCACTCCCTAGAGGAGTGGGCATTACCTGGTGGCCAGATCCATAATAAAATCATCACAGATCACAGGGATGGAAAGGGATGTTGACCAAGCCCCAGAAGCCTAATGTCGAAGGAATATCTTTTTTGATTTTAAAGGATGTGATTTTAAAGAAAATAATCCATTTTTATTTAGCAGAGAGTAAACAAACATATGGAACTTGATAGCTCAAGGAGGAGCACAAAGTGAGGATACAAAGATTCAAGAAGACTTGATATTAAATGTATGGAAGACAAATCCATCCCAGCTGGTTAAGGGGGAACTTGAGTGTGTTGAGAGCTATCCACAAATAGATCACAAAGCTAAGAGGGGCACAGTGGAATGAAGATAGGAACAGAACTGCAGTCCTCTGGACACTTTCTGAAAGTCTCATCTGTGAGATGGGCAGTTCATCTTTCAAAAGGTAGAAGGACTATGGAGAGGGTTTACCTTGCTGGACTTAAATCAGACCAGTGAAGAACGGGAGGATAAACCGAAATAGAAAGCCTCCTTGGGTGAAAGCAGTGATGTCATCCTGGATTTCACATGCCGATTCTGCAGTTCCCTAGACTTGCCATTTCTTATTCCATCATACATTTCATAAGCTTCTAACTCTGGATGGAATGCTCCGCTCCTGCCATGCTCCCAACTTCTAGCCTCCACTCTCATCCTGTCTCCTTCTCTGCCCACCTCTTGTTTGTCCTGCCCTGCCTCCTTCCCTACAAGGTTGGGTTAGGTGCTCCTCTTTTGCTCTCCCATTGCACCTTAGCCTGATTCTACAAAGGCATATATCACACTTCAGCGACAGTATAGGGGAGTAGCTAAGAGCAAACTTTAGACTCCTCCCCTATTAACTATTTAACTTTGGAAAATTTAAATAATCTTTAAACTTCAAGTTTCTTCATCTCTAAAATAGTTTATTGGAAGGATAAATACTAATTGCTAACATTTACTGTGCCCTTATTATGTGCCAGGCACTATGCTAAGTGCTTTGCTTGTCTTGTAATGTTTGATTCTCAGAATAACCCTGTGAAATAGCTACTGTTATTTTTTTTTTCAGATGAGAAACTAAAACACAGAGTGGTCACACTGGTAGGAAGTAACAAAGGTAGGATTTGCCCCAGGCTCTTCTGATCCTGGAGCCCACATGCTTACTCACTTTTCTCTATTACATGGGATACCACATATAATGCACTGGGCACAGTGTTTGGCATAAGCATTAAAAATGGCAGCTATTCTAATTGTTTACTCATGTTCTTCATTAGACTATGAACTTCTTGAGGATAAGGATGCCATCTTAACATCCTCATTGGCTGGCACGTAGTAGTTGCTGAATACATGTTTGTTGAATAAATCTGTTAGATGATGGGAAAAGCACACAACTAAGGAAAGTACAGATAATTGGTACCATCCTGTGATAAGAGTAGCAGGAAGGCTATGAACATAAAATAGGGGGAAAAGCAGGAGACAATCAATAACAATCTTTAAAACCTGGCCAGAAACATAAAGAGCCTTTGATGGGGACTGAGTTTGTATCCATGTAAATAAGATGGGAAAATATGGGCTGAATGCTGGGTAGAGAAATCACCACTGATTAAGTAGCAATAGCCACAATTGAATGGAGTTAGTCTACAAGGAGGTCCCGAGTGAACTGCTGTGTCACTGCTGTGACCTGCCATGGCTTTGCATGTGTTCGTGATTATTGCAACTTTACACAACAAATTTTATGTAACTTCACAAAACCAGTCTTACACCTGCATCCCTGGATAAAAGCACAGACTACAGCTTGTATGCCTGGACTGAAATCCTGATTTGGCCACTTATCATCTGTGTGACTGGAGGCAGCCTGTTTAACTGCTTTGTACCCTAATTTCTCTATCTGTAAAACGAGTAATAATAATGCCTACCTCATAGCATGGTTGTGAGGATTAAATGAGTTAATTCATGTAAAACTCATTTTGTACTAGTGCCTAGACCTAGCACTTGGTAAATATTAGATACTTTTATGATTATTGTTAACCTTCACATTTCTTTATTGTCTTCATAGATTGTCATCCGTTGGCATATCTTGTTGTTCATAGTTGCAACCACAGCATGTATAATTTTTGTGTTTTTTTTTTTTTTAAGATTTTATTTATTTGACAGAGAGAGACACAGCGAGAGAGGGAACACAAGCAGGG
>NW_023270175.1:4747815-4803171 GCF_011800145.1 Mirounga leonina
GCAGGGAGTCTGCTTCTCCCTCTGACCCTCTTCCCTCTCGTGCTCTCTGTCTCTCATTGTCTCTCTCAAATAAATAAATAAAATATTAAAAAAAAAAAAAGAGTTACACATTTGGGATATGTTACTTTTTGTGTATATATAGAAACTTCACGTGTATCATTTTAATAGCTGCCCAATATGCCACCCAGTGAATATCAAGCCCGTCTGACATTTTTGTCAATGCTTTGGATAAGAATAGATAGCAAGCTTCTAAGATCTTCAGATGACACAAGACTGGAAAGGATAGCTAATAGATGGGATGACAGGATCAAGAGTCAGAAAGGTTTCAACAGCATGGAGCAATGGGCTGGAACTAACAAGATGAAATTTAATAGGGATCAATGTAGAGCTTTGCTCTTGGGCCATGTGCCCAAATTCAGGATGGGGGATGTAGGAGAAATGCCAAGGATTTTCTCTGACAGCAAGCTAAAAGTGGATCAGCAGAGTGACACTGTGCTAAGTGCTTTGCATGTGTTGTAATATTTGATTCTCAGATCTTCAGTATGGCCAGATACTTCAGCCATATGAGGGGGACAGTGCAAAAGTAAATCTAGAATCGAGGATAGGATGGGCATGTCGAACATCATTATGTCTTAGGCCTCTGTGGTAGGTACAAGGCTTACTAAAGTGGGGTAATCTCAGTCTGGTGGGTGAAAAAGCCAACAATGACTAACATACAAGTTATATTGTCATGGAGATGTGCTTAGAATGCCATGGGAAACCAACACAGGAGGAGCCTATAACTGAGAGTGGGGTTAGAATGGGTAAGAAGAGACTTAGAAGAGCAGGTGATTTTTCAGCAGAGACTTGAAAGATGGGTTAGAGTTTTCCAGGCTGGCCAGGTGGGGATGGGCATTCCAGGCAGGCAGAGGGAATGGCGTAGGATGCGCAAAGGCCCATAGGTCCAAGATGCTCTCCTGTAGTTGGGAAGATTAAGATGTTGCCTATGGGGAAGAGAAGTGAGAGGCTGGAGAGGTGGGGTCCACATTATCAAGACCCTGGGTGTTATGGTAAAGAGGTGGATTTTACACTGGAGAAGATTTCAATACCTGGCAGGCATGAAGCTGGGTGGTGACAAGATGAGACGTATTTACAAAGAAACTTCTGTGAGGCAGGTGGGATATTGTTTGGAAAAGAGAGAAGACAAAAGCAGGGAACCCGGTGTGCGGGTGACTGTGTGGGTGGGCGGGCACCCGCGCATGCGCGTGCCCGCCCACCCACGCATGCGCGTGCCCCCCACCCACGCATGCGCGCGCCCCGCCCACCCACGCACCCACGCATGCGCGCGCATGCCCATGCGCGCATGTGCGTGCATGTGCGTAAGGATAAATTCAAGATATATTTAGAAAGTCCAACTGGCGTGGCGTGGTGAGAGACTGGACGAGTTGCATGAGGAAGAGGGTAAGAGGCTTAGATGACTCCTAAGATTCTGTCTGGTGTTTAATAAGTTGAGGAATTGAAGGGGAAATAGGTTTGGGGTAGGGATATGGAGATAACGGAATTTAGCTGTGGACATTTTTGTGTTTGAGACGCCCGTGACACAGCCATGCGCTTTCAGGAGGTATCTGGAATTGAGGGCTGGAACCTTAGAAAGAGATAATAAGACCAGCAAGTTAGCTTCTTGCCACTTCCACCGTTTTTCTGTCACAGGCCCCATGCCCTCAGAATGCTAATGCCTTTCCAGTTGCTTCTCTCGGTGGTAAATGAAGGCCAGGTGTCCCCAGGATAGAATACTAGACTTAAAACCGCCAATAGTATCGTCATGTGGTTGTCAGCAAGGAGAGTGAGGTCTTCCTGAACTGTGTGCCTGGGGAAAATATCTTTTTTTTTTAAGCCAAAGAATAGCCAAGGCGTCTCTGGAAAATCAGAAGGAAAAGGATGACAGTAAGCCGATGGTATAGTTTATGTTAGGTATATAAATGGGCTTGTTTTCTCTTTCTCTTAAAAATTGAATTTTTCTGGTGCTCTGACCAAATAGTATTATAAATGCCTGAGTTGAGGTGTTTAAAAGAAAACATAAAGCTGAGTCAGACCTCTATGGAGGAAAAAAACCAACACCTAGAGGAAAAGTTGAGGTAACATTACTGCTGATTTGGCTCCAGCATGACCATGCTTCTTTATACCTGATGCCCCAAGGTATAATTTTGTGTGTGCCAGGTACCCATTCTTGTCAATTGTCCCTGCTGGGCAAGTGATGGGAACAAAATCTTAGTTGGCAACAGGGATGTTAATAATGACTATACTAACTTGCAAGAAGGCATTTCATAAACTTCTTCAGCAGAGTTTACATGAAAGGGTAATTGGCAGGGGACCTGGCCTCCTGGAAGTCACCTCACATTCAGGTGTTCAGTTCTGTTGCACACTTTGATGTGAACAAATGCAGCCTCCTGGTGCTCAAGCTACTACAGAATTGCTCTTCATATTGAAAACAGGTTGATAGGAGTTCTGCCTCTAGAGGAATGGAGGAGAGGAAGCAGGGCCTTGCCAAGAGGCAGTATCAAGGTGACCGGTTGCCGTTATACACTCCTGGTTGGCTTAACCAAAAAAACCACTATCTTCTCATCAACCCGTATGGCTTCTTGTTTTCCTTTCACATGAGTCTGATTTCCCCGAAGCAAGATTTTCCCCCTAGTTCTGGGAAGACAGGCAGGGGGTGTGGCCTAGTGGAGGGGGTGGGTACTGAAAATGGGCAATGAAGTGAGCCAACATTTTTCAAACTCTGTGCATTGGTATGTCATCCTGGCCAATACATTTGGGTGTAATCTCTCCCTACATCGTGGGTTCACAATGAAACATCTCTGAGAAGACCCGCAGTTAAGAAATCTTTTAAAATTTGTCCTAGTATTTCCAAAAGTCAGTCATATTTATGTCTCTTAACATCCCCGTGAACTGTGGTTATTTGTAACCCATTTTAGGAAATGCTGCTAGAAACAAATAATAGGGGTAGGCTACATAGGATTGTTTTTTCCCCTCTCTATTGATGCAACTTGGGGGTGAGCAGAAGCTCCTTTTCCCCCCTGGCCTTTGTTATTGAAAACATTTCTAGGACATCTGAGTTCACTGAACTGCCTTAGTTTATAGTGTTAAGAGGAAAAAAATGTATCTTAGTTTAATGTCTAAAACCCTCTCATGACTGAATACCAGTGATGAGTGGCACTTTCCAGAACTAGGGGGTTGAGATGGACAAGTTATAGGACATTGAGTCTAGGGTAAGCCCAGGACCTCTTCTGGAATCTAACAAATTTCCTATCGTGTGCTTATTTTCTTCTTGTTTGTTTCCCCTAACAGTGATTTTCAGAAAATAAAAGCCATCTTGGAGGCTTGAAGGTCCTAAAGAAGTAGACGTTGAGTTTACAAAGAAAAGGTACAGAAATTCCATGCGTCTGACAGCAGTGGACTCATGGACTCATGAGCTGTTTCCTTGTGTCCCAAGTGGGAAAAGGAGACATTTCTGATCCGTGCTAGGGGCCCTAAATTAATTCCAGAAGGTGAACTGATTCTAATCTTGCCTTCAGCCTGTCCACTGTCTAGCTTACTCCTGTGAAAGGGGATATGGGTATCACTGGGAGGTGCTCACAGGCTTTTATTGTAAGCCCTGTCTGTGCTCTACTTCGGGCTATGGCACGGAGAATTTGTTCCTCCCAGCACTCCAGCTTCTATTCCACACTGTGTGGACTCAGGCAATCTTACTGGTTCTTATGAAGCATGCCCAATTAATATTGCTTGAAGGGTGGATTTGCATGCCTTCTGTCTTACAATACTAGGTAGGAGAAACACTCCCCAGTTGGATATAATGTCCATCCCCACAATGTAATCTGGCAGAAGGGATGCAACCACTTTGCCTAAAGCCTGTTCAAACGTACCAGTTCTCCTACAAACTTTTACCTTAATTCCATCAACTCCTATGGTCCTACCTCCAGTCTCTGTTAGGATTTCATTGACAGGCTTTGGCTTTTTAATACTTGGTAGGGGAAGTTTTCCCCAGCCAGACATAATATTCATTCCCATAAAAACATTTAGGTAAAGGAGACAGTGTTTTTACATAAAGCCTGCTCAAACATTCCACCTTTCATGATCTTATCAACCCTTACGTTTTTATTTTTTTATTTCTTTTTTCTAATATTTTATTTATTTTTGACAGAGATTGAGTGTACAAGCAGGGGAAGCAGCAGGCAGAGGGAGAGGGAGAAGCAGGCTGGTGTGGGGCTTGATCCCAGGACCTTGGGATCATGACCTGAGCCAAAGGCAGATGCCCAACCATCTGAGTGACCCAGGTGCCCCTTTATTTCCTTTTAAGTAAGCTCTATACCCAGCATGGGGCTTGAACTCATGACCCTGAGATCAAGAGTCACGTATTCTATATATTGAGCCAGCCAGGCGTCCCTACCCTTACATTTTTATATTTTCTCAATCTAATTGTAGCCTGAGTCAGGGTGTCACCAAGGGGTTTTGGTACCACAGTTAGGAGGAGTCCTGAATGAATGAGTCCAGAAACTTCTCTTTTCCACCTTCTGACCATTTTACCCACTCTTGTGCAGAAGGCTTTGGGTTCCCAGCCAGAGTTTGAGCCAAGGGACCCTGGCCTTTTTGTCAGTCTTTAACTTGATTCATCTGTCCAAACACTGCCCCAAATGATTGCTGGTTAGGTTTCTCATTGCAATTTTGCCTGCTGGCTTTTTAAAGTTCTCCAAACTGGGATAAATAGAGTAGACTTGTCTTGGGCCCTTTAATGTTGAGGGACCAACACAGAGTCCCTTTGGCCCTCCCAACCTTTGGCAGTGTTGTACTAAAATCTTTAATTCTATCAAAGTCTGTTTTATTCATCTCATTTCTTAATAACCATCTAAAGATTTCCATCCTGTGGGATGAGTCCTGGGACTCCTCTCTGTTTCCTCTTTGTTTTGCTCCTTTCAATATTTGCTTTATTCACCTTATTCCTTACTAACTGTTCAAAATCTTCTACCTTTGTGGCCTTTTCCTATTCTATTGTTAATTAACCTGATGTTTTTATTAAGACCCATGAGAGAAAGCTGAGACATCAAATTGGCAAAGGCTTCCCAGAGTGTTTTTTGGTTTTACAGCAGTAAGGTTATATGGGGTGCTCGTGTGAAAGAGACCCCTTAACCACAGCATTTACCATGACCTGGGTAATGGGCATATTCAGCAGGCAAATAACTCCGTCATCTTAAAGCCAGTTCCATGTAGCTTGCATATGAAGCATGTCAGCGGCTTCATCTGGGGTATTCCACTTGGCATTTTTGGGGCAATTGAGAAGTCCCCCTTCTCAGGGTAAACAGACCCTACAGTGGCTTTTATCCAGTTAACTGGCCTGGTCATTCCCTTAGGAATAACCTCCTTTGTATCTGGATCACATATAGCCATCTGTAATTGTTCAGTCATGAGCCGTGGGTCCTGTATCAACCCAAACATGCCCTTCCACTCCACAGTATTCAAAATCAAAGGCACAGCTCCTAAATTAGTTCCTCTCATAATTTATTTTAGTAAAGGGTCTTCAGGAAGCTGATGATACTGATCCACAAAATGAAAACAGTTCTTTCACACTATACTCTCTGGTTTCAATAGTTTCTTGATTTTGCCCTCCCCCACCATTGACTACTTTCTTGGTGACCTGAGGTCTTAGAGGGATCTACAATTCTTACCTTGGGGGGTGACTTTGAGTCGAGTGGCCCAAACTCAGACTGACGCAAATCTGAGCTTGGTTTAGCATCAAGGCCCAACCCAGCACTTTCTTTTACTTTCATTTTAGCTATTATGGATAATAACCAAGGGATTGTATGTTTAGCATGGTTATTATTATTTTGTATTTCCTTATATATCCAATGAGCTAACTCTTCAAGAGTTAGGTTTACTACTGAAGTGGTTCAGAATAAGGCTCCCCAAAGTATACCATTTTGGCATGCGAACTATTTTGAGCTGAAGGTAATCAAGACCTAGAGGGCTCAAGAGAAATTTTCGCCCCTCCTTTAACTACCTAGAAGATTTAAGTTGGAAATTTTTCCCCAAATGAGAGTTTTTACCAGAGATAAATTTTATCTAAATGACCATCTGTATGGCAGGGCAAACACCTAATTGCCAAATATCTGCTGTTCTTCTTGTCCTATGAATCACCGTTTGAAGCCCCAGGCCTATATCCCATTCCTTAGCTCAGGATGGTATATATACCTCATTTTACCTTTCTGTCTTTGAACCTCTCATATATGGGGGGTTCTCATACCTACGAAATTAAATTTGATTTTCTCCTTTTTATTTGTCTCATATCAATTTAATTCTTAGACCAGCTGGAAAAACCTTTGAAGGGTAAAAGAAAAATTTTCATCTCCAACAGCACCATTTCTAAATTCAATTGGTAATTTTTACCTTTAGTAATGGATCACAGTGCAGCTGCAGTTTCATACTGTGGGTAAGTAGGTAGCCATCCAGGGATCAAAGGTTCATCATCCCCTGCCCTTTTATCCTTTCTCTTCCCAAACCACACGTTTCCATGAGTCAGGGCTCTTTTAGCAAATTCTGTTTCTCTGATGCCAACTAAGGGCTTCTGAACCCAACATCTGGATGTGGGGAGGATTTCCCCCCATACCACGGATTCTCCAACACCAGCTGGGTGTCCTGTAATTCAGTGCACTTCTGACACTACTGGGAGATAATGTTAGATTCTGTGGATTAAGTGTTCAGTCCCTACAAGACTACCCTCTTTCCCCCACTTTGAATGTCAGTCCAGGTTGTTACCTGTGCTTCTGACTGATGGGTTATAGATCAGGGGTTCCCACAGCCTTCTCTTTGGGTTCAGTTAATTTGTTAGAGTGGCTTACAGAACTCAGAGAAACATTTCACTTACTAGACTATTGGTTTATCATAAAAGGATATAACTCAGGAATAGCCAGGTGGAAGAGATGCATAGAACAAAGTAATGGGGGAAAGGGGCAGAGCTTCCATGCCTTCTCCAGACACCACATTGTCCCCAAATCCCCATGTGTTCACCAATCTGGAAGCTCTCCAAAACCTATCTTTTGGGTTTTTGTGGAGGCTTCATTGCATAATCATGATTGATTAGACTCATTGGCCACTGGTGATTAAACTCAATCTTCAGCTCCTCTCCCCTCCCTGGTGGTTGAGGGGTGGGACTGAATGTTTCAACCCTTTAGTCACATGGTTGATTCCCCTGGCAACCAGCCTCCATCCTTAGGTGGGGGTCCAAAAGTCACCTCCTTAACACAGCAAAAGACACCTTTGTCACTCTTGGCCCTTAGGAAATTCCAAGGCTTTTAGGAGCTCTGTGCTAGAAACAAGAAGGCCAAATACATATTTCTTATTATACATCATCATATCCTAGGCTGCATTAAGAAATTCTTGCACCCATCCTTTTTCTTTGTTCTTGATTCAGAATAGTTAAATTAGCTTTGGTAATCAGTTGTTCAGAGGAATAGCCTTGCTCTTTTATTTCCTTGGTTAGTGATGCTTTTTTGAGTAAGGAATTATTTATTCCCTTCCCACAAATTCCTTTAAAAATATGAGGTGCTACCAAAATCGTTCAAAACTAGCTCTTTAGATGAGTCCCTGGGAGCCCATGTCTGTATTTGTCTCTTTCCTCTCTCACCTAACTGCTTCCTCTCTTAATCTTCTATAGTCTTCAGACCCTTTGGGTTGATCTATAAGTGAGGTTTGTGTGCACTGTCAAGAAACAGTGATAAAGGGGCGCCTGGGTGGCTCAGTCGTTAAGCGTCTGCCTTTGGCTCGGGTCATGATCCCAGGGTCCTAAGCCTGGCATCGAACTCCCTGCTCGGAGGGAAGCCTGCTTCTCCCTCTCCCACTCCCCCTGCTTGTGTTCCCTTTCTCGCTGTCTCTCTCTGTCAAAAAATAAATAAAATCTCAAAAAAGAAAGAAACAGTGATAAAGCTGTGGACTGAAAATAGAGCAAAGGAAGAGAAAGCAGAAAAAGGCCAAAGGGGGGGGGGTCTTACGTGGAGAAGGCATTATTCTGTTTCTCACATCGGATTCCCTTGCAGTTGTTTGGCTCATCGATCGCTCTGGTCTCATAATAAAAGTAAAGCTGGTTCAATCCATTGGCAAAAGCCAGCAGTACTAGGCAGTAGATAAAGAGAAATTTGAGGATATCAAGCAGCATGCGCCCCAAAGAGATCTGCAGAGGCCCTAAGTGGGAGTTGGCTGTGAACAGGGATATGAGACGCAACGAACTTAAGATGTTGGATATTGCAAAGAGTGCTTCTGCAATCAGGGTCGGGTGCCACATTTCCCATTCTTCCCTTGGACGAGAACCATTATACTGTAAGAAACAAGTGCACAAGATGAGAGGTACAGTGAACATTTATAAAACTTTTTCCTCTTTTCTCCTGTCTAGCACCCAAATAAAGCTACCAAAGTAAGCATCAAGCATTCATTTATACAACAGGCCCTGTGCATGGCACTGTTTGTCTCCCCTCCCTATCCAATCAATATATGATGCTAATAACTCTTTTCCTCCCACTCTCACCCAAATATATTCCCTGCATATACAGAGAAAAATGAATTTTAGAGCAATCATCTGGAGCAACCACCTGTGGTTTATCCACAGGCATTTTCTAACTGTGAGTTTACCAGATTATTGGGGAGTGTCACTGGAACAGCGCCATTGGTACGCCCCAGGTAGTGGGGACAAATTACTCTGCTTCCTAATGAGATTTCAAATCAGATTTACCTCCCCAATCCCCCATTTCCTTCTGAGCACCATGGACAACTTGTAGTTACTGAAGGACTAGGGATAGGTTCGGCCTCCTCGGTGTGCAATGTTCATCCTGACTTCCTGGCTGACTTGCAGTTTGGGGCTGTTAGAGCAACCTTGTCATTACTCAGCTTTCCGCTGAATTTTAGCAGTCTGTAATGTATTTCATACTATTAGAAAAAGCATGTCAACCTTCCAGGTAGTGAATTTAGTACTGTTCCACATGGTGGTGTAGGCATGTATTTTATAGTTCTTTTGACAGCCCTACAAGTTCAAATGTCCTTCTAGTACAAATGAAGAACCAAGGGGTTGAAGGAGGGGAAGAGCCAGTATTTCTGGGGTTGGTTGCCCTTTTTTCATCCCTATCCTGGACTTCCAGGTCCTGGAATATAGGGAGCAGCTTTATAGAAAGATGGCTTCATTGAATGAGTATAATATCTACTCCTATCCACTGCACAGGTTTGTGATTATGTATCCATATGTGAGAGAATGTGTGCTCCATAAGGAGAGATGTTATGGAAATATAAGAATTTGCGTATTACCTTCCCCAAGACAGAAGTAGATTTTGCCTGGAATTCAATCCGAAGCATATTGCCTAGAGCTCTCATCTAAATATCGCAATTTCTTAGGACTAAATGTAAACAACTTTTCTGAAAAAATGTTGCATTGGGGGCCAAATCATATTGTTAGCATTTCTAAACTGTGCTTCAGTTCCAACAACTGACAAAACTGGTGTTGTTAAAATCATTTGTGTGTATCCAATATTCTTCATTGTCAGAGGAGTTGGGAGAAACCTTGCCACCCTTGTGCTTCTGTTTTAGATGAACTCTAGGTGGCTAATCCGTTTTATACACTCTTGGCCAAATCTTGTATCTCTACATTTTTCCTTCCCAAACAACAACAACAAAAACACCCCACATTGGCTGCATCGCAGTGCGGGGTGGGCATTGTCATGCCTGTTTTACAAGTGGAGGAACTGAAATCCAGATAGGCAGAGTGACTTGCTTCAGATCACACAGCAAGCTAGTGGCAGAGCCAGGACTAAAATTGTGATCTCCATTCACTCGGTCTGGCATTATCTCTATTAAATGTTCACTCAAATGATAGTTGATGTCACAGCACATATGTTAGATGGGTCTTTAAAAGTTCTGAGCTCTATGTGAGAGATGGAGACTACTGATAATGAAACAGATTTATATTTTAAAACTAGAAATTATCAACTGGAACATGCACAGCTCATAATTCAGAATTTTCTCCCTCCATAATTACAGCTGTAAGCACAGGGAAGTCTGCTGCCCGGGGAACAGTGAGTCTGCATTTGTAGAACATTCAGAGGTGTGAAAAATGATTCTTATGGCAAATCTGTGTTTTGCATCTATACCTTTGGAGGAGGATATTATAGAATATGAGAGCAGGGAATAAACTTGGAGCTCTTTTAGCATCAAGGTCAGCAAACTTTTTCTGTCAAGGGCCATATAGTAGATATTTTTGGCTTGGTGGGTTATATGGTCCTTGTCACAACTACTCAACTCTTCCTTGTAGAACTAATAGGGAATACGTGAACAAATGGATATGGCAGCAGGCCAGATTTGGTCTGCAGACCATAGTTTGATGGCTCCTGGTCTAATACAAGTGGTTTGCAAATTGTGTTCCTTGAAGACTGAAGGTTCAGTAGAGGCATCTGGTAGCCACTCTGGGAGCCAAAGAGGAGGCCTGGGAGATTGATTCCTCAATCCGAATTCAATCTTTGAGCTCTCTAATATTATTGAAGTTCTGAATAAGTTTTAACTTCAAGATACGGTTTCATGGAAAAAAATAAAAGGCTGACAGCCACTGATCTAGTTCAATCTGCTTATTTTTCAGAGGCAGAATCTCAGGCTCAGGGAGGTAGAAGGATGACCTATGGTATTCTAGCTTGGGACAGAGCAAGGATTACATTCAGGTTTCCTGATTCTTGAGTTAGTGATACTAGGAGGCGAGTGATTTTTCTTACATTGTTTGAGATAGAATGCAGATTGAAAATTGGCCTCCATGTCTTTCAAAGGGGTATAAATGGCACTCTGACAATTCATGAAGCAAAATATGAAGAGGGCCAGCCTAAGGTAGGGACTTAATTATAAGGACGGAGTGGGAGATTGTGTCTTCAGCCAAGTACTGGCTGAAGAAAGGACCATAACTCAATGGGTACCAAAGTTCAGATTTAGTTTGAATGTATGGAAGTAAGGTGGTGGTGGGATAAATCTCGGTGGTACTATCCTAGAAGACACAAAGATAATTATTCTCCATTTGTAGGATTATCTGGGGGGCACTGAGGGCCGATCTTATGTGTATTTGTTCCTTTTGAGTACTTTGGTATGCGCCTTTTGGTTTCTGTTGTTGAAGACCATGTGCAGTGGAGTATATATCTTGTTTTTGCTCTAATAAAGGATCTTCTGTAACGCCAGCTTATCCCATGGCATTTTTGTACTGCCTTAGTACAACAGTGATCAGAAATGTTTCAAGGGGCCTGGGGACCAGCTTTTGTGGCTTTACCTCACAGAGGTTGTCTCAGCCTACTTGGAGAAGTTCATCTCAGACTAGTATGTCTCTGTGGATGAGCAGACCAGACTGACCATTTGCAATTTCTCATTGCAAATCCAAATCTGCATGTGGCATGTCTTGCTTTATTAATTCTCCTTTTTTTTTTTGAGAAGAACTCCAACTTTTTGGCAAATGTCTCCTTTAGGTTAAGTGTTTATCAGTTGAGGGGCATTTATTCAGCTTAATATAGCTGATTTATCCTTCCACTATGTGATGGGGAAGTTCTAGCTCCTTGGAATTCCTGCCAGTGAAATTGAATAGGTTATAAAATTAGTTAATATTGGGAATCTGTAGACATGTTTATATCCCTAAGAGTAAATCCTTTTCTTGATAATTTATTCTAAACTTTCTTGTTTAAGCAAAACCTACCAATTTCTAGATTGATAATCTGTTGTCCCTCCTGTGTATAAATAACACTTCCAAAGGAAGAGGTGTTTTTTTTTTTTTTAAAGGCAAACAGTGTTACTTAGCAGAGTGCCAGAATTACATGGATTTCATCCAGGCACATTAACCAGAGAGATTCAAACATTTTCCTCACCAGCTTTTTCTTGTAAGGAAGTTGTAAGTATGTGTTAAACGATCACCACAAGTATAAGGCATACTCTTAGGCTTCTTTCAAAAATGTTTCATGACTGCATTCAATATTCATGCTCCACATAACTAACTCCCAAGGTCTTCAAATTTATGCAATATGCATATTAAGGATATAAAAATAAGTCGTTGGAGATTTGGGGGACAGCCATATTCCCATTCTAAAACTCCCTAATGTGGGAGTTAGTGCCAAAAAGCATGACTGACTAGACAATCTTGGAGATTGAATTGTCAGCTTTTCCTCATGCTGGAGAAGTTCAACTCAGGGTAGAAGGAGCCAGCCATTCTATCATCTAATGAGCACCAAATCTGAACCCAGGGCCTAGGACTACCCAATATGAGATGTTGGACATGAGGCTATTTTTCAGGACAATTTAGGCTGTACATTGTGTGGGAAAAGCATTAAGATACTCTGTGTGTGTGTGTGTTCATTATCTGAATTGGTACCGAGGCATAGGTTGAGTGATACTCAAAAAGCTGGATTTATAACAGCTTGAATGATCATCCTGGTGCTGGAAGTAATGAGGGAGGCAGAGATGATTAAAGATCTCTGTCTCCTGCAGTGAAGTTTCTAGGGTTCCTCTACCTGTCATACGAAGAGCACTTGAGGGAAGTGTGAATACTTAGCTTTGAGATGAGTCAAGTCAGCAAGTTAGGGAGAGATGGCTTCACACTGGAAGCACTATTCAGAAAAAGGAAGAGCTTTGTTCTGTTTGACCCAACAGGGAATAAGGATTATTAATGGATGTGTCCCAGGGAAAATAATATTAGAAAAACATAAAGTAGCACTTTTTAATGAAGTGACAAGGGTTAAGAGAGGTTTTTGGAGATTGTGAATTCAGTGTGTTTTCTGTCCCTGACCTATGGAAGCATCAGTGGACCATCTTGGCAAAGATATTGTAGAGAGGATTTAAACACTCACTGGGTGGGTTGGTGGCTGTCAGAGTTTAAGAAGCTGAAGATTCATTTGTAAATTGTTCTATTCTTCACTTAGGTGGAAACTACTTACAAGCTATTGAAAGAATGTTTGTTTATATGGTACTTTCCCACATGGATTGGACTGTCAACAACAGTTTTCGCCTAAACTCTTCATGCTCCCCATGCTAAAGCTTAATGTAACCCAAATCACTGCTTAAGAAAAAGGGCAAACATTCCAAGTTACCTTGACATAGGCCACAATCTTCAAGGAAATGGTTGCCAGGTAGAGTGAGTTCATTGCAAAATCCATCAGATTCCACCAGTCATGGATATATTCAGTAAATCCACCATCCCACATTTCCTTAATCTCCCCCCAAATGAAACCTAAAGAATGGAGGCAAGAGGTTTATTTCTAGACAGGGTCAAAATAGTATCATAGTCATCACAGTAGGATTCCCCTGAGTAAAGACAGGCAGAAGCAATGAATGAATTGAGATCACTGGAGAGAAGCCCCCAGAGATGGTAATAATAACATATCTCTTTTTCTTTCCTGCGTCACCTCTCAGTTGTGGATTTGCCAAACCTGATAGGCTTTACCTGAAGATGCTCATGCATTATACTTTTCCAGATGCTACTCACTTTTAGCATTATTATTATAGTTACTGGTGCTGTTGCAATTTTGGGTGCTTGATTCTATCCTATTCCCATTTTGAAGTAGGAAATTTATTAATTTCATTAATAAACTAATGAGGTCAATATTATCCTATAGTCTTTAGTTTCCATCATGTGCTAGAGGGAAAACTCAGTAAGTTTTGAGGTGAACTAGCTGACCTCCAACCGAATTACTGGATGTTGAGGCTGACACTAGGCAAAGGGGCCCAAAATAACTTAGAACCCTCTTTTCTCCTTTCTCCTCTCATTGTGTGGGTGGTTTTGTGGAATTCTGCCTGATGACATAGATGTTTCTTGAATCTTGGAATCAAGAAACCAGTAAAAGGTGTGGCTGTAGTCTTTTTTTTTTTTTAAAGATTTTATTTATTTATTTGACAGAGAGAGACACAGCGAGAGAGGGAACACAAGCAGGGGGAGTGGGAGAGGGAGAAGCAGGCTTCCTGCCAAGCAGGGAGCCCGACGCGGGGCTTGATCCCAGGACCCTGGGATCATGACCCGAGCCGAAGGCAGACGCTTAACGACTGAGCCACCCAGGTGCCCCAGGTGTGGCTGTAGTCTTAAGGCAGTGCTTCTCAGGCTTTAAAGTGCATGTCAATCACCTGGGGATAATGTTGAAATTCAGATTCTGATTCCCTAGATCCAGGGTGGGACTTGAGATTTTGTATGTCTAACAAGTTCCCAGGTGATGATGCTGACATTGCTGATTTGGGAATTACAGTTTGAGTAGCAAGGATTTGGAGGATAGCAATGCATTGGAGGGTCCAATGCAATCTAACCATGCTTGGAGACTACTGGTGAAGTTACTTTTACCATGAATTGTGTGAATTTCCCAGGTTCCCCTCCCGACTGTGGAATCATTACCTATATAGGATGTGGACCCTGAACAAGTACTAGGATTCTCTGGAGTAGCCACAAGAAAGGTTCAAGTGCTCTTGAGTTATAGAAAGGGCATTGAATAGATTAACACTTGCTCTGTCTAGCTTACCTGCAACCCATTCTGACTGATATTAGGCTTTCCTTCCACACCAACTGATACACAATTTCCTGTCCTTGAAGATGTTAGGTTAGCAGAATTAAGCCCTGGGTTCACTGCCAGTCTCACTGTGGGCCAGGTAATACTAAGTGACCGGGGTCTGGGGAAGAAGGAACCACATTTCTGAGACTCCCAACAAAGGACTTCCCCACGGCACAAAGAGAAGATGTCCTGATTCAGGGCCAGTCCATCTGCCTGTTCCAGTATTTTCTGTAAACATGAGCAGCAGGCAATCTGGCCATAGCTCCTGGTTTCTTTGACTCACCGAGAACCCAGGGCAATATCATCCATTCCACGACAGTTGGGGGAGGCCCCTGTACATGAAGGTCTGTCCTGACGATATGCTGAGAAGCCAGGAGAAGCATGAAGAGGAAGGTCAGATATGATGCTGTGTGGCAGATAAACTTGATAAAGGGTTTCTTGATGAACAGCCCAAGGTTGCTCCTGGGTGAGATCAGATAAGCTATAGACAGCATGGGAAACAGGAACCCAATGGTCATGCAGGTAAGCAGCTTGACTACCCAGTGTTTCCGTCGCCATCCAGGGAAGCCGTCATACCACAGGGTGGCAAGTAACTGTTGGCAATTGGGCTGAGCAACAAACTGGGAAAGAAAGAGAACAAGTTAGGCATCTTGGACGTCCAGGGGGACGTCTACATTCATAATACCTCTCCTAGTTTACAGCCAGCTTCATGGCCAATCCCCAGAAGAGGCCTTTTTTCCAGATTTCCATGAATGGATCTAACCCCAGAGACAGCTCTACATCTCAAGCTATGAGACTGGATTTTCCTTAGGGTTATTTGCTTCATATATTAAGCAAAATCACTCTTTTGGGTTTGTGCTTTGTCATACTTCCCTATTCTTCCTCCCATCATCTTAGAGAAATGGTTCCCAAACCTTGGCTCTCCATCAGATTCATCCAGCAAACATTAAAATATTCAGGTTCCCAGGTTACACCAAAGACTGACTAAATGAGCATCTCTGGGGAGTAGAGCCTGGGCAGCTGTTTTACAAAGTTCTTCTGGGAATATCTATGTCTTTTAGCAGAGAATCATGAGGACATTTTATTTCAAATTGGTTCACTTTTACTCATTCCCTGAGCTTATGTGAGGTCATCAACAAATGTGCACTATGTTTGGGCAAACACAAACTGGCAGAGAATAAACTCATGCCTGTGGCTATGGTTTAGAATGGAAATGAGTTCCCTGCTTGATTTTGTCTCTTTTCCCCTTTGGTTTTGAGCACCTCTTGGTTGGCTAGCAGTGAATCAGCTTGCTGCTTTGCCATCTATTAATACCCTCTCAAGTCTAGACACGCAGAAGAGGGAACAATATTTGGGGGCCCAAATTACAACACTGTGTACTAACTCAGCTGGGATTTTACTTAATGGCAATCTCCAAAGTGTCAGTGATTAATAGTTAAGGAATCATCAGGATTGCAAGTCATCATTAGGCTGCCACTTCCTGGTAAGCAACTCAATAGGGAGCTCAACTGTCAGCTGTGATTTTAAATACTGCCTACATTTCCCAGCTTCCCATGGGAAAGGTTAAATAGAGCTGTACCATATAGCTTACTAGGACAAAGGAAATAAAATTCTTTCATGATTTAGCTGACACCCGAGGTAGACTAGCCCAACTTTACTGTTAGTATATCTGTGAAGGTCACTGGCTTCCCACCAAAACCATTCTGCTCTTCCTTGAGCACATAGCTGGACTACACCTTCCAGTCTTCCTTGCAGTGAGATGTGGCCACATGACTAAGTTCTTAATAATGGGACTGCTGAGAAATGATGGGTGGTACTTCCAGGCCTGGCTTATAGAAGTTTCCCATGTGTGTTCCTCCATGTTCTCTCCTGCTTCTGGCTGACTAGGATGTGGTAACCCAGGATGACCTAGGAGTTTCTGTCAGCTTGTGTCCATCAATGACCATATAGAGGAGAACTATCCTGCCAATACCTGCCTTGGACTGTTACATGACTGAGAGGATTCTAGTATGTTTGAGCCATTATGTATTTGGGAGTCTAGACTACCCTCAAGCACTTTACTATTATGAAACTATCAAAAAGAAACTCTAACATTTTTTTATCATGTGATCTCATCTTCTTCAAAGATGCTTATGATCCCCAACATGTCCTGGATCACACAGAAAGACACAATCCTATAGTCTCTTACTACTCTTCTTGGTGCACAATAGCCTATGCCAGAGGCTGGGATGAAAAAGTCCTAAAAAAAAAAAAGGACAGAAAAGTAGAAGTTGGGTAAAGCAAGATGTTTGGATGCAGTGGGAAGAGCACTGGGAGTGCACAATCTAGTGAGGGAGATGGATGTATAAAAAGGCGGTTATAAAACAGTATAGTAAGGGCTTAAAGTTAAAATGGATATGAAGAAAGCATAATGGGAGCACAAAGGAGAGCAAATCTGGACTGCTCAGCCAAGGCTCCCTGGTGCAGGTGATACGTGAGTGGAGCATGACATGATGTGTAGAAGTTGGTTAAGTGTAGGAAGGGAAACGGAGTTATGGAGAGGGAAAAGGAGTGAACAGCCAAAGCAGAGGGTATGACATGACTAAAGGCATCGAGGTTAAAAAAGAACATGACCTGTATGAGGAACTAGAGCAGTCTGGGGTGGCTACAGCTTGAAATGCAAAGCTGTGAATGGCAGGAGATAGGGCTGGAGAAGTAGACAGGGGTTACAGAAGATTAAAATGATAACCTTTGGCTACTGTAAATAGTATGACTCATTTTAAAAGAGATAGGGAGCCATAAGCAATATGTTTATGTGTGTGAGTGTGTGCGAGTGTGAGTGTGTGTATTTGTGTGTGTTTAAAGTAGTGGAGTAGTTAAGACTCTCCACTGTAGACTCTGGAGCTAGATTGCATTGGTTCTCTTTGTTCTTCAGTGATTTTGTCTGAAGAATGGAGATCATAGCATCTACCAGCAAGGGTTGGTGTGAGAATTAAGATCACTTATGGGGTGCCTGAGTGGCTCAGTCGGTTGAGCGTCCAACTCTTGATTTTGGCTTGGGGTGGTGGGATCGAGCCCCATGCTGGCCCTGCAGTTGGCGGGGAATCTGCCTGAGATTCTCTCTCTCCCTCTCCCCCTGCCCCTCCCCCTACTCATGCGCACGCGCACACACACACACACACTCTCTCTCTTTCTCAAATAAATAAATAAATAGGAGTGCCTGGGTGGCTCAGTCAGTTAAGCGTCTGCCTTCAGCTCAGGTCCTGGGATCTAGCCCTGCATCAGGCTCCCTGCTCAGCGGGGAGTCTGCTACTCCCTCTCCCACTGCCCCTCCCCCTCTACTCATGTTCTTTCTCTTGCTTTCTCTCTCTCAAAGAAATAAAATCTTAAAAAAAAAATAACTCTTGAAAAAAAAGACCACTTACTACATACAAAGTACTTAGAACTATGCCTAGCACATAGTAAGGGCTCATTCAATCTTAGCTGCAGATATTATTATGCATGTGATAGGATCAGACTTAGACTTTAGAAAGATCCTTCTAGGGATCGAGTGGGAGATGAATGGGGGGCAGAAAGTGGGCAAAACTTGAGGCAGGAAGACCGGTTAGGAATCTGGTATATGATGATTGTGACTTGGACTAAGGTAATGGCAGTGGAAATGGAAAGCCTCGCTCAGAGGCAAAATGCTGTGAGGAGGTGGAAGGAAGTCGCAGGACGTGGTGATGGATGGGGAGTGAAGTAATAGAAGGGGATTGAGTGTAAAGGCGTGGGGGACTTCCCTTTGGGGTGAATTGGTAGCTATTAGTGTCATCATCTGAGAGTGGGAACACTGAAGCTGGAACAGGTTTATGGAGATGCATGCAGAGTTAGATTTGTCTGTGTGATGCTGAATGGAGATATCTGGACTGATGTACTGATGCAGGGGTTGACCAACTTTCTCTGTAAAAGGCCAGATAGTAAATATGTGGGGCTTTGCAGTCCGTATAGTTCCTGTAGAAACTACTCAACTGTTTCGGTGCAAACTCAGCAATAGACAATATGTAAATATGTAAATGAATGGGTGTTTATTTTTTATTTTTTTAGATTTGTTTATTTGAGAGCGAGATTGGGGAGGGGCAGAAGGAGAGAGAGAAAGAATCTCAAGCAGACTCCCTGCTGAGTGCCGAGCCTGATGCAGGGCTTGATCTCATGACCCTGAGATCATGACCTGAGCTGAAATCAAAAGTCAGATGCTCAACTGACTGAGTCACCCAGGTGCCCCCTGCCAATTAACACTTTAGTTGTAGTTTGCCAATCCCTGTACTATGATATTGCTCCCTGCTGCTGCTAGGACCAAACAAATATTTGGACCATGTCAGCAGTGGTCTTTATGACTGCCTGGGACTTCCCCTCATGTATCCCCAAGAACTCTGACTCCAGAAATCACTTTCCCTTAGGCAAAAGTGCAGAGGTGAAGCTTCTTTGAATAAAGGATATTACCATCCAACCTCTATCTTCACTGCCTCTGCTCTGATTTTCGACTAGGCTGAAGATGGTAATTTTAAAGTTTGGACAGGTTTTTATTTTTCTGTTTCTACATCTGACAAGAGTAGTGTAGGGTGGTGTGGATTCTGGCAGAACAAACTGCAATTAGAATATTATAAAGGAAGTTTTTGTTAAGCCACCACGTAGTATGGAAGCCCAAAACATCTGTGAGCCTTGAAAGCACAATCCTGATTCCTGTTTGCATACTGAAGTTCAAATTTGACAGGTTATTTAATCAATCTCTACTCGATTTCAAGAATGCCTCAGAAGGAGAGATTGCAGGAAAAACAGCAGAGTGTGTACGCATTGGATGCTTGATTGTACTAAGAGCCAAACTGTACAGAGACTAGAGTGGTAGTTTTTAATTTTGAGGGGGTCCAATTTGTGTTCTATTTTGTTGCTTGTGCTGTTGCTGCCATATCTAAGAAACCATTACCCTATCCGAGATCACAAAGATTTGTACCTAGGTTTTCTTCTCTGGATTTGATAGCTTTAGCTCTTATATTTAGGTCTTTGATCCAATTTTGAATTAACTTCTGCATATTGTGTGAGAAAGGGGTCCAACTTCATTCATTTGCATGTGGATATCCACTTAGTCCCAGCACTATTTATTGAAAAGGCTATTATTTCCCCGTTAAATTGTTTTGGCATCCTTGTTGAAGATCAACTAACCATAAATGTAAGGATTTACTTTGGACTCCTAATTCTATTCCATTTATCAATAAGTCTATCCTTGTCTTGTTCCTGATTTTAGGGGAAAAGCTTTCAGTTGGTCTCCATTAAGTATGATATTAGCTATGGCTTTTTCATAGATGGCTTTCCTCAGGTTAAGGAAGTTCTAAACTGTTTTCTGAGTTTTGTTTTTTTTTAATCATGAAAGGGTGTTGGATTATGTCAAATGCTTTTCCTATGTCAATTGAAATGTGTGTTTTCTCCCTTCTTTCTATGGATATAATGTAATACATCAATTTTGTTATGTGAATCACTCCTACACTACTGGGATGAATTCCACTAGGTCATGATGTACAATCCTTTTTATCTATTTCTGGATTCAGATTGTTTTTTGTTAAGCCTATTGTTCGCCTCAACTGCTATCCACTGTTTCTCAGGCTGCTGTGATGTGAAACAGTTTCTGCTGAATTTTTCAACAAATGCCCTTAGGGAAAGGGCTGTTGGTCCTGAGTAAGATCACATGAACACAAGCTGTGTAAATGGAACTTTTCTAGGGAGTTGCCAGACAGGTCATATAATGACAGTTTTCTGGGGATGGGTCTTTTGGGGGAGCTCCAAACTCTGTCTTCTCCTTTCCAGTGGAGAAGCTGCCAAGCTGTTGCTCTTCACAGTTGCTGTGGTTCCAAGGCTGTTGGTTTTCAAGACTATGGTGGGGCTTGATAAAGGGGGAGAGGAACAGGCAAGTTAAAATATCGCAAAACTTGCTGTTCTTACCAAGATTCAGCTGTTTTTCTTGAATACATGCTCCTCTGGTTGTTACAAGCCTTTGGTTAATTTTCAGAATTGTGAAAATGTTTATTTGGAATATTTTTCCTATGCCTTGTTGCTTTTTTGGAGGAGTGGATTTTCAGAAGTCCCAACTCCACCATTCTGGAAGTGTTTTCCCTTTGTGACTTTTTAACTTTTCGTGGGAGGTGATGTTGTATTTGGGTTGTTAGATTGTGGCCTAATGCAAAGGATAGAGCCCTTTCCCAATTTCTTCCTCAGGGGCTTCAAAGAAAAAACACCAAAGTTTGAGCAGTATGAGAGCTTCTTCTTTTTTTTTTAAAGATTTTATTTGAGATAGAGAACAAGAGAGAGCACAAGCAGGGTGAAGGGCAGAGGGAGAAGCAGACTCCCCACTGAGCAGGAAGCCCGATGTGGGTTTCGATCCCGAACTCCAGGATCATGACCTGAGCCGAAGGCAGACACTTAACCCACTGAGCCACCCAGGCGCCCAGTATGAGAGCTTCTTAAAAGCCAGAGGGCTGGGTATTGGTCAAGGAATAGGAGCATGTCTTAGTTTCCATTATATTCCCAGTATTTTGCTAAATGCCTGGCACAAGGTAAACACTGAATAAATATTTGTTAAATGAGTGATTGAATAAATAGGTATGTGATAGGTGAACCTTGGTGGAATGCTCTCTTTCCAAAGCTTTCTTTCCTTAGTGTATATAGGGGGTGATGTGTGGTAGTTAAGACAAGCCTCCTGGAAGTTGAAATGACGAACTACTCTTAACATAGATTAACTACCATATATTGAGCTCCTATAATGTACCAAACATTGTATCAGATTTTCTTTTTTTTAAGATTTTATTTATTTGTCAGAGAGAGAGAGAGAGCACAAGCAGGGGGAGTGGCAAGCAGAGGGAGAAGCAGGCTCCCTGCTGAGCAAGGAGCCCAATGCAGGACTTGATCCCAGGACCCTGGGATCATGACCTGAGCCGAAGGCAGACACTTAACCAACTAAGCCACCCAGCTGTCCCTGTATCAGATTTCACATGCATCACCTCATAACAACCCTAAAGGCAGATATTAGCATTATACTCCTTTCACAGATGATGGAACTAAGCTCAAGATCACATTTCTGGTATGTGGTAGGGCTAGGACTGGAACCCTGGCTTGGCTGATGCTATAGACCAAGCCCTTCAACACTGTACTCAGGCAGTCCATGGATAGTATGAGCTGAGGCCTGCAGAAAGCTGAATTTCCCAGTATTGTCCCCACTGGCCTGGCCACAGTGACCAAAATGCTCCTGTCACTTACTGCTTTGAGTCAAGGTGTTGAAATTATATTCATGTTTTTATGGGGCACCTGAGTAGTTCAGTTGGTTAAGCGTCTGCCTGGCTCAGGTCATGATCTCGGGGTCCTGGGATCGAGCCCTGCATCGGGCTCCCTGCTAAGGGGGAATCTGCTTCTCCCTCTCCCTGTGCTCCTCCCCCTGCTCATCCTCTCTCTCTCTCAAATAAAATCTTTAAAAAAAGGAAGTATATTTATGTTTTTAGGAGGTGGTAACATATAAAACTATTAAATAACAGTTTAAAAGTGAGTGTATCATATTAGCCAGTTACCTACCTATAAGGGGCCTGCACACCAGCAAAGCTGAAGGGCAATGATCAGAAGCCCAGGTCTGGGCTCCTGAGTGGCAGCTAGGAAAGGCAGGAGGGAAGATGCAGAGCTAAAGGACACAGGGGAGGGGAAGCGGGGGAGGAGACGCTGAAGATCTTAGTGTCTTGGTTTGGCCGTCCCAGGCCAGATCTGTATAGGACCCCCCTTTACAACCGCCCAGATCTTTTCTTCACAAACCTGCTAGGGCCCTCGGTGCAGTTCCTTTTATTTTTAAAAATCTATGACGCTTCATTTCTCCAATGCTCTCAGGCAATAGCTGAAAATGAAATTTGTCCTTACTGTATAGGACCTTTGGAAAAGCCCTGGCTTTTCTCCTTTGACATAAAGCTGCATTGTAAATGGAGGGGCTCAATAGCTCTTTGCCCCTTGAAAGAAAGATTCTTGGTAGGAATAACGTCAGGTTCTACTGGAAAGAGCGCCACCCTCCCCCAGACCACTAGCAAAACTGTTTCGATTTCACCTACGCAGAGCTCTGACTTCATTCATTCAGTGAGGAGAATTCTCTCCCTAGGTCCCCACCAGTCCATCGCATGCTTGCTCCTACAGCTGTCTAAATAATCACGTGGCTTTAGTGCGTGGTTCACATGCTGAACCCAAAGCAGAACAGAAGTTGACTTGCTTATGGCTAAGGGAATGCAAGATCAATGTGAATCAGTTTAGCCGTTTCAACAAGTATTTCTGTACATCTGCTCCGTGTCCAGTTCTGTGTGGTGCGTGGGGAGAGGGTCACAACAAGAGAGACCCAAAGTGATTCTGGCCTGCAGGATCTCACTGAAAGACCAGCCAAACTCACATGAAACAAGTAATAGGACAGTCATGTTTGTGTTCAGATGGCCTGCGCAAGCGGTACAGATGGTAAGAGTGTCAGGTTCTCAGCTGGGTGGTGGCCACACACTGGTGAAGGCTATTCCCTTCCAAATCGGGAGATTTTGCCAAGTAAGGACGTGATTAAAAAAAAAAAAAAAAAGCCCATGCCCCTTTGACTCTTCTGTTCGCACCACTTCATAAAAAGAAATGTCAGAATAAAGTACAATCATTCAAACTGGATCCATTTAGCGTTAGGAAAAATTGACTACATTGTCATGAGGCACAACAACTTAGGAACTCAGGGCATTCAGAGAAGGGACGAATCAGCAGGCACTAGAGACTGAAGGAAAGGCTACAGAGAATCATTAAATCAGAGAATCTCACTTCCTTCTGGAAGCCTTCCCTGATTGCCCCAGCCAGAGGCGATCCCTCCTCCTCAAACCCAGACGACTTTGCTTCTTCCTTGAGGTACCTCTTAGAACCTGACCTGTGTTACACTTACTTTTATGTAGAGCCTGTGACTTGGCTTTCTTACCCCAGTAAGCTTCTGAAGGGGAGGGATAATTTCGTATGTTGTATGACATTTCATAGCCCAAAGGGCTTTGCAGACATTTACTGTACTTGTTAAAGTGAGAAAGTTCTCTTCTCTGCTTTCCTGCTAAACTTTAGTCCTGAATGTTCACTGCCTAGTGAGCATTTCAAATTCATAACCCAAATGGAACTTTTTCTCCCCCAAACCTCTCTCTCTCTCTCTCTCTCTCTCTCTCTCTCTCTCTCTCACACACACACACACACACACACACACACACACACTTCTCTTTCACCTCATATTCTGTGTACCCACAAGGTATTTCTCTAATACTAGTCATAATAGTCACAGATTAAATATCCATAGAAGTTCCTGTGTTTTGGATACTTTTAACAGCCCTTTATATGTATGAACCAACCCAGGAGGTTGGTACTGCATTTACATCCATTTTACAGATGAGAAAAGCTGACACCCAGAGAGGTTAAATGCTAATGATAACAGCAACAATGAACATTTGAGTGCTCACTGTGTGTCAGACACTACGGTGAGTGCTCATTTAAGCGTAGTGAGCCTGGGATACACTTCCCTGGTTAGTGACCAAGACCCCGTCTCTGACAAGACCATGGAAAATGAGGGGAAATCCCTTGGTAGGAGCAGAGGATCTGGGGGTGAAGGGCGGGCTCTTGAGAAGGAATCCAGACTGTGAGGCAGAGAAAAAAAAAGCCAGTAGCAGTTGAGTTTTCAGTGGCTCCCCTAAGGATGGGCAAAGTGGTCAGAGGAGAAAAATCTTTCCTAACTCCCACAGTCCACTCTGTTCTGTGCCATGGAGGCTGTCAGCAAGAGAAAAATCAGATCAGGATAAAACAAGTCAGTCCCACATTGAGTCACATCACTGGTGATTAGCACATGATTTTAGACTGTTGGGTATGTATAAAGGGCAGTAGATGAGACTAGAAGAAAGGTCACCTTGACCTATGTTTAACATTCAGAGCTCTGTTATGCAGCTCAGGCCTGTTGTTCCCTGAAGTAATTGGCACTGAATTATCTTTGTGTGTTTTCTAAAAGAGAGCAGCTGACTTCAAGCTGGGGGCCTTACACTGTAAACATTTCTTCCTTTAGTACGCTTGGAGGAAAGGAAAATCTGAAAGGTGAGAATGAGCCCCCCCGCCAACATCCCCCAGGGAAGTCCAGGATGGGGAAGAAAACTTGAGTTCCCAACTATGGCAGGCTTTGAGCTAAGGGCTTTTCTGGGTGGTTGGAAAAAGTCTACTGATCTTTCTAGAACCTTCCTCTGCTCCCTCAGTGAGTGGCTACACAATGGAATAGGCCCAACTTTCATCGCCTGAGATGTCAGTTCTTCAAAAGAGAGTCCAGTTGTGTGTAAGGGTGTATTTAAAAAGCCAGCCACAAAAATGATCTGAGATAGAACAAGTTTTGTTGGTTTGTTTTGTAGTTGCCAATCAAGCTGGGCTCTGATGAGGAGAAAAATGCTCAAAAAGGAAATCAGGGGCAATACAAAATTTTCCAAAGAGGGGAAAATGTACAAAACACCTTCCTTCTGTGCCATTACAATGAGCTTGCTGAGCCGTACTGTTATGAAGTGGTTCAGCTTTTTACCACAGCAGCAGAAATATGAGACGAAGAAATAGGTTTTGGCAAGTAGATTAGGCCCAGGTCATAATTCAGAGTGGCCCCTACATTTTACATGTAGTCTATGTCTAAAACGATTTTATATTTACTTACTCAGATCACTAATCCATGGTGAATTTTTTTGAAAGAAGGAGATGCGGTGCTACCCAGGGATTACTGAGATATTTTGTACTCATCTGGTTGTTGCTGCAGTTACCTGGTACCCTTGGTACCTGAACTAGCCTGCCTATATCAATAGCAACAGAAGTTCAGACTCAAAATAAGTCAACTGGCAGTCATACCTCTAATTTCAAATTTGAGCTAAGGCTCACTAGCTTGAACTAACTGAAGGAAGGTGAGGTTAGATGCTGAAAACTCGGTTTTAAGCACATATTTAAAAAATATAGTTTCCCATTTGCATGTATATACAGCAGTGGGAATTTGCTAAATGGGGTTTCCTGATAGATGTTATAATTCTCCCTTGATGGAGGTGATAGACTCTGAAAGCATCTAGTGCTGCAAAATTAAGTCCAATGCGGTGGCTTATTCTAGCCATGAGAGGGCAGCAGAGAGCGGTGGGAACGCACTTCCTACTTCCAAGAAGGGTTTTCTAGAAGGAAAGAGGAGCCTGTCTTGGAAAACTTCTCACTTGGAAGGGAGCAAGTGAACCAGCATGTCAGGCAATTGAAGAGGAGAGCCTGGAAGCTCACTAAAGCCAAATAAGAAGTCAGTTGGGGTGTGACCAGGTCAGCTAGTGGCCCATGGACTAGAACAAGGGCAAAATATAATGAAAGCCAAAGGGGCAACCAATTCTGATGGCATCAGTCTTTGAGAGCTGGGTGTCCTGGGCAGTTCCAAGCCCAGTGCTAGGAGGATGCTACAGGTTCACAGATTCACAGTACTTACTCCAAAATCTGTGTGGCCAGATGTGTTTTGGAATTCTAAATTTGTTGGATTTCAGAACAATAATATGCCATCTGTACCATATATTAGGTAACACTCCCAATGAGATTTAAGGCAGCACTCATAATTAGGGTTGCCAGATTTAGCAAATAAAAATACAAGAGGTCTAGTTACATTTGAATTTCAGATCAACTGTGAATCATGTTTTAGTATAAGTGTATTTCCTTATAATATTTGGGACATACTTATACTAAAACATGATTCACTGTTGGTCTGAAATTCAAATGTAACCAGATGTTCTGTATTTTATCTGGAAATCCTACTATAGTCAAACATGTTAGTATCACAGCAGTGAAACCTATGAATGCTTAGACTCAATGGGATAAATAAAGACAATAAATTGCCTCACATCAGTTCATCTCATGTTTTGCCACCATATGAGTTTTGATAGGAAATTTATGAAAAAAAATTTTTTTTTGGTCTTCAGGACTCGGTAGATTTTGGAATTGTGGACTTGTAATTGTTCAGTTAATAAAAGAAAACAATGGTGGGCGCCTGGGTGGCTCAGTTGGTTAAGCGACTGCCTTTGGCTCAGGTCACGATCCTGGAGTCCCGGGATCGAGTCCCGCATCGGGCTCCCTGCTCGGCAGGGAGTCTGCTTCTCCCTCTGACCCTCCCCCCTCTCATGTGCTCTCTCTCATTCTCTCTCTCTCAAATAAATAAATAAAATCTTAAAAAAAAAAAGAAAGAAAACAATGGAGAGATCTATGGTGAGATGTGTTCATGCCTGCAGTGTATCTAGTTCTTAAGGGCTTGGGTCCTTTTTTTTTTTCAGGTCACAAGACGTGTGCAGGTATGGCAGGTCCTGAAACATTGGGGGCACAAAAGGAGACTAAGTCAGGTGCACCCAAATAGCTTTCACATTTATAAGAAGGCTTGGCTGGAGGTTTCATGACCTGCTGTGAGCAGCCCACTTTGAAATCTTCAGGACGAAATCAGAATAAAGGGAGTGGAGGAAACTTAACCCCTAGCTATAAGAAAGAACACATTTTGGAAACATACATCTTGAACTCTGACTCTCTTTTGGCCTGTGATTTGTGGTGGGACTCAGGGTACATCTTTGTGTTTGGGTCTTTATCTGTGCAACTGGCGGTCGCTACCCAACTGACTTTTCTAGGGCCTTGGGTTGTTGAATAAAACACTGAAGTCTGGGGCTGGAGGTAGAGATGTGCGGAACAGCAGTGCAGGGCAGTGAACACAGTGGTTTTGGCCTAGAGGGTGGTTGACAGCAGAGGATTTGCTCTGGAATAAGCTGTTTAATGCTTTAAGCCTGAATAAACCTGAACCATATTATGTGACCAAAGTGAGGGGTGTGTGTGTGTGTGTATGTGTGTGAAAGAGACAGCAAGAGAGAGCAGGATTCTGTGTGTGTGTGTGTTTTAATCACATCCTCAAAATCCCTTTTCCTGTGTTACACTTGAATGGACTCTGATTTTTTGCAGTTTTCTTCAAGATTCCAGTGTGTGCTAACCTCCCCACTCTCCCAAGTTCCTGTAGGGAACAAAAAGAAAAAAAAATGACTCTGGGGTACATTCTGTTCTCAGTTGTGCTTGGTTGGTCTCCCTGATTAGACTCCTAACTCCTGTAGGGCAGATACCATGGCCTCTATCCCCCAGGTTCAGGAAGAAGGAGTGTGTTGCTACTATTAAACAATGAAGGGATGTGTGTTTGTGGTGTGTGTGTGTGTGTGTGTTTCTTACTGGAGAGGTCTCTGATAGAGAAAGGAGAATGAATTTCAGAAGCAAGGTCATTGGGAGATAAGTGAAATGTTTCAATGTTCTCTTAAGCAACAGAACTAGAACAAGAACTTGGTGGAAAAAAGGCAGTAACCACACCAGGGGACCTTCTGCTGTGTGGCCACCATCTCTCAATTACCCAGATGAAAGACGTTACCTTCAAATGATAGAAATTCCTATATTTGACAGGTAAGCTGTTGGGTGATGGCCCTTCTATTTCTGAGAGCCATCTTTTCCTGATGTCTCTGTGATGGTCAACCCTTCCCTCCCAAGGTGAGTTCCTTCATAAACAATTCACCACTTGCAAGCATTGGAGAGGACACGGAGCATAGATATGTTTTGCGGAGGGAGGAAGGGATGAGCTCTCTTTCCCCTCTGGGGAAAGCACCTGCCCTTCTCTTTCGGATTTTCACTTCTCATGATCTATATTTGGAGTCCTATGTCCATTATTCAAATGAGATACATATTTCCTGTCACTGATATAAACATCTTTCAAGCCAATTCTCTTTTTTCTTGCCAGTCCGGGGTGGAAAGCCGATGGCTCTTGCAAACATAATTTGGAGCAGGACCACAGACAAGTTAAGACCCAATAGCCTAAGGGAGCAAGTGGATTCTCTCTCAAACTATCTTAGCTTCTGCATACTGTAACTTCCAGGTGATTCTGTGTCAGATGAGGATCAAGGTCATAACTGGGCTATACCACCCGGGACTTCCCTGGCAATGCTTACCTGCCTTAACTGTGGTTGTCATATACTTCTCTGAAGAAATGAGATGCAAAACTGTAAGCAACAGACTCAGAATTCAACAGACTCAGAATTCCTGGCTTCTCAAGGGTATGGTAGTTGGTTTCATTTGGTTTTGCTTTTCCCTTTTACTTATAGCTCATATTATTACTGGTATCACACTGTGTAGTGATCACGCTCGAATACCCGGGAGCTTTGGTTGAAGGCTGGTCTAAACAATTCAGTTCACAAGACTTCCAGATTGCTGAGACGATTACCTGTGTGTGCTCAGATGTGTGTTTCAGAATGATCAATCTTGGCTGTGTGGAGGAAGAATCTGCAAAGGGAGATGGAGTTGGTGTGACAGAGTGGCTGGAGATGGGGGGGCTGATTACGAGTCTGTTGTAACTTTCCAAGTGAGAGGTAACAGGGCCTGAGCTAGAGCAATGGGAGTGGAAATGAGAGTACAGTAATGGAGATATTTCAGAGGTGGAATTGACAGTATTTGGGAATGGATTGCATGAAGGGGTGGAAGGTGAAGAGGAGCTGAGGATACCTCTGCTATTACATGATACAAGGGAACAGGCGGAGGACTGGGTTTGGGACAGATACTGATGAGTTCGTTTTAGGTATGGTGACTTACGGGCCGGGTTTGTCTGCTATCGAGGGAATGCCCAGAATGTGGGACTCTCAGTGCTAAACCCGGGTAAGTCCTGGGCAGACCAGGACAAGTTCATCTCACTAAGTTTAGGATACGGTGGATTTGAGGTGTTTGCAGACAGTGTCCAGGAGTTGGCTGGGCATGTAGGAGGGGTGTGTAGAAAGGACATCAGAGTCAGGGGTATAGTTTGGGGAGTTGCCTGTTACAGAAGATGGGTGAGCCCATAGGAGTGGGTAGGATAACTAAGGGAAAATACACGGCATGAGATCATACCTACCTCAAATCCCCTGTGGAACTCTAGATCCTTGTGAATATGAATGAATGAATCAAATAATTAAGGAAGAATAAGAGGTGAGTGAGAACTGAGTGAGAACGAGACAGCAGGCCACACTTCGAGGCACACCTATCCGCACAGGTGGGCTGTGGAAAGAAATCCAAGGCTGAGCCATAGATGGCAAAAGAGAACCAGAACAAATGACAGTGTCAAAAAAGTCAAGAAGGAAGAGAGTTTCAAAAGGGTGTGGGTTAGGAAGATTAACATTGAGGACAGGCGATTGGCTCTGGTAATTAATATGTCACTGACCACCTACCAGAGTACACTTTCTGTGGTGTCCTAGAGTCTGTGGCATCCTGAGATCAGATTATAAGATGCTGGTGAAATAGAGAAAGAGAAGAAAGGAAGTGTGGGTAGCAGAGATTCATCTTTCTCCCAATAATGAGGGGAAGGGAAAGAATAGTTTTCTCCTTTAAATACCAGCTCAAAACCCAGCTCTTCTTACATTTCCCTGAACAATTGCCATGCTCCTGTTCTCCCCCTTCTCAAAGTTGCTAGAGCCCCAGGGGCTCTGTAGGAAAAACATATTAGCTATGTGTAATATACTTCTTTATTTTCTGGTAGGTTCTAGTGTGCTTGTTTGGTGTTCCTATTAAACTCTAAGCTTCCTGAGGGGCAGAGACCACAGCTTAGATCTCTCATCATGCCCACAAGAAAAGCCTTCGAGAATATTTGCTAGTTGTTTGGATGGGAAGGATGGAAAGATTCTCCGGTTCACATTTTCTCAACTTCCACAGTATTTGCATTTTGGGCTGGATAAGTCTTTGTTCTGGGAGACTGTCCTAGGCACTGTTGCGTGTTCAGTCATATCCCTGGCCTCTGCCCACTAGTTGCCAGTGGCACTTCCCTATCACCCTCTTATAGTTGTGAAAACTGAAAATATTTCCAGACATTGCCAAATGTTTCCCCATGTGTGTGTATGTGTTTGTGTGTGCGCGCGTGCGCACAGGAATCGACTCAGTTGACACCCACTGCCTACGTGACTGGAGCCTAGCTTAGTTACCCCCTTGTCCTTCAGCAGGGGCAATCCAAAGCCATTTCCCATTGAGAAACATGGGTGTCCAGTTCACAGCCTCCAGAAAGAGAAGTATAACCTTCCCTGGTTACTCGCTTTCAGTTCTGAGACCCTTAAACTCATTCCTTTCTCTGCCTCTCCTTGGAGTGAGTTAATGGCTCAGTACTTGCACTTAAACACAAAGTACTGAAATGATGCCAACACACTTTCCTTATGATCCTGAATATCAAAGCAGAGCTGGAGAGACATCTAATTACAGCAGCGGTTTGTAATGTTTCTACAACTGTAAGGGAAGCATTTATTAATTTGTTCACAAAGTGTTACTAGTAGTTAATAATGCTTATTCTTTTCAACGTATCTTTCAAATATTATAACTCTGTTGGTAGCCTCCTCAGAGACTGACCAGAAGGTGGGAAAATCAGAGAAAGAGAAAATGTATAAAATAAAGGCACAGAACGTTTCAGTGCCCGAGCAGAGTGGAGAACCCAGGAGTCCTGGGCTCTCATTCTTCAGGTTAAACTGAAGTGTCTTTCTGACATTTTAAAAAACACTTTATTTTTTTATTTGGGAGAGAGAGAGGCAAAGGGAGAGGGAGAGGGAGAGAGAAAATCCCAAGCAGACTCCACGTCCAGCATGGAGCCTGACGCTGGGCTCGATCTCACGACCCTGAGATCATGACCTGAGCCTAAGTCAAGAGTCGGACACTTAACCAACTGAGCCACCCAGGCACCCCTCTTCCTGACATTTCTATGTATCATCCCAATGGGGCCCGTGGTTCCCAAAAGACATTTCATGTGGGTTGAGCTAGACTGCGGGTGAAGATAAGAAAACCACTCTGATATCTTGCCCTGTTCTAACACCATTTTCTAGGCTTCTGAGGTTCCTTGGTAGTGCACTGTGAATCTTCCTACTGCTGCTCTATGGGAAAGTCCAGTAAACCAGTCAGTACATTTTTATCGAGTGCATGATAAATACTCTTAAGACACCAAAAAGTGATGTGAATAAAAGGAGTAAGGTTTCACAACTTGTAGCTCATTCTTCCTGGTTCTTAATGGAGCATGTTAATTTATTGAACTAAGAATTTTCTGTATATTCTTGGATGACAGCTCCATGAAATAGGTATTATTAGTATCTGGCCTCTTTTTACAGAGAAGAGAATGTTAAATCAGTGAGGTTAAATCACATGCCAAAGGCATATAGCTACAAAGTTATAGAGCTGCGATTCCAACCCATTCTATATAACTCCAAAGTCTGTGTTTTTATCTACTATGCTAATGGGATTCATTTATCTGGTCCACTTCCTGTCCTTTTTTTTTTTTTTCAAATGGGTAAGCTATTCCATTTTATGGAAGGAAGAACTGTGGACCAGAAAGTATAAATGACTTGCCCAGGATGACATGGTGTTGGTGGTGGTGATGATAAGGGCAGGAGTGGAAGAAGCTAGAAAACACATTTTCTTCCTTTTATTGTGTGTGCTCTTTTCTCCTTATCACATTATTTCTAGTTTAGAAGACAAGACACCTCTCATTCTAGGAAGCAGTGAAAGGACTAGAAAAAGAAGTCTGCCATTAATTGTGTGATATTGAATTTCTCAATTCTGTGGCACTGACAAACCAGATGATGGAGCCATTTTCTTTCCCAAGGATATTGGTGGTCATTAGCTATAGTTACCCTGCCAGCAGCCTTTGAGTGGGGAGTACATTGTGTCCCTTCAGGATCTCCCAGGAGGATTGAAGAATATATTGAGTATATATAAAATAGAGAAGAGAGAATATTGAAAGAATATACTACACACCTTGACCAAGGAGCTGGGCTAGAGAATCTAGCTGCCACAAAAGGAGAGGTTTTCTATAGCATTATGAAGTTGCTTCTGAGTCACTTTGAGGAGCGAGAGGGAGGAGAACTGCAGAACCAATTGGCATCTTCCAGGATTTAACTGAGTAACAGTTCCAAGTCTGGAATAACCTTGGGAAATCCTTGACCTTGAAGAAGGTTGGCTTCCTATTGTCAGCTGGAATTCCCCTGATCATCCCTGTGCAATGAACTCCCTCCCATCATTGGGTCAAGGTGAATAAATCAGAGGGATGGGGCTAGCCTCTTGTTTCTGAGAGACTTAATTTTATTTTTGTTTGATATAGATAGCATATTTACATGCAAGAATAATCCGTTTTGTTGGCAGAATGCGGGCTATTAAGCATTACCATTTCTAACAACCCCAGGGATTACTGTAAATCCCTGAGATTTTTGTTACATTCAGTAGTCACAGACCTTCTGGTTATTCCTACCCTTTCTCAGTAACTTACTAGGAACAAATCTTCATGAAGTATCCTTTTTCATTTGTTTGCCTTTTTTCCCACAAAAGTCGTCATAGCCCAGAGGTTTTATACAATTGTAACCATCCTTTTATTTTCAGCCATTGTCCATGCCACACCCCTTGAGGCTTATCACCAGATTTTCACTCCTCCCTTCCCATCAAAACCATATCCCTGCCCCATCATCCAAAAGCAGGCAGAACTGAAGAAGGACTGAGCTGGTGATGAGTGGCTTTAGTAGAGGAATCTGAAGATCCTTAAAGCTCTTTCCTTCATTTCCTGAGACTTCTGTGGTTAGACATCAGTCCTGGAGTGTGGTGGCCCTGGAAAGTCCTTTGGCTCTGGAGTCCCATCAGTTCTGGGTTGGAATCCTATCTGCCGCTTACAGCCAGGTGATCTTTAGCAATTCTCTCTCTGTTGGCATCTTTTTAAAGTGAGGATGATATTCATTTGTTGCTGTTGTCTGTTTTTCTGACATTTACCTGGCATTTACCCCCAAATTCCTACACCTATTCTTTCATTTTGAGCTGTGCCCATTGCTTTTGACTTTGCTTTGTGATTTTGTAGATTGTTTTATTTAAAAAAATTTTTTAAAGATTTTATTTATTTGGCAGAGAAAGAGCACAAGTAGGCAGAGCAGGAGGGAGAGGGAGAAGCAGACTCCCCGATGAACAGGGAGCCGGACATGGGGCTCGATCTCAGGACCCTGGGATCATGACCTGAGCCGAAGGCAGACGCTTAACCAACTGAGCCATCCAGGCATCCCTGTAGATTGTTTTAATTTAGGCTTCAACTAATGGCTGTGCAGAACCGCCCTTGGTTTTGTTTGTAGAATGAAAACCCCACGAGGGCCAGAGCTGTGGTTATTTGTGCTTACCATCATATTCCCAGGCCCTAGGATGATATTTGGCACATAGCAGGTGATCAGTACATTTTTATGGGATGAGTGAATGAATGAATACACAGATTTCCTGATCCTAGTGCTCAGATCAGTCCCTTTGACCTACTACTACACACCGCCTAATGTAAGGAGTCGTTATATACTACAAGAACAGGCCCTATTCAGGTACTGTCCTGTGAGGAGGGCTACTTGCCCTCTTTGTCCTGGAGAGTACCCACAAATTTCAGTTAGTTCATTCAGGGCTGATCCTGAGTCATCCTGTACTTGAAGGGGTTAATAGGACTGTACAGGCTTATTTAAGTTGATAAGGATGACAAAAATGATTAGTGGAGCCGAAGTGAACAAATGCTCGAGTTCAGCCTTATGAAACTTATACTCCCTTTACTGCAATTGTAGTATGTTAGCTATTTTTCTTCTCCTTCTCCTTCTTCTTCTTCTTCTTTTGGTAGAGAGAGAGAGAGAGAGCAGGAGTGGGGGACGGGCAGCCAACGTGGGGCCCGATCTCACAACACTGCGACCATGACCTGAACTGAAATCAAGAGTGGGACGCTTAACTGACTGAGCCACCCAGGTGCCCTGCTATCTTTCTCTTTAATTCCCAGTTGTACATTATGGGCAAAAGCTGTAGCTGTATTTCCTGTCCTTGGGGAAGCCTTTCTTCTATATCTGTTACAAAATTTTACAAAATGTAGGTGTCCTGGAAGCAGTTGTATGACCATCTTTATTGAATGAAAAGATTTATTTCTGGGTGGAGTGTTACCTAAAAGAGTTTCCCCTGGTTTCTTGGGGGTTATCAATTCAGTGGTTGCTTCCTGTGTGACACTATAAATCTGGCTGCAGTGAGGCCAGAAGTAGCTTATTTCCTGTTGCAGTTGGGTAAGGTGGGATTATGTCCATCCTTTTTATGACCCAGAGGGCAGCCTGAAACTGCAGGATAACTGAGGTAATGGCAGATGTAAACTAGGGGAGGTGAGGGCTGAAAGGAGTTTTTGATTGAGGTTAATCTTAGTAAAGAGTCCTTAGGCGTGTACAGTCCTATTAACTGCAGTTTAGCCAAGGCCTAAGCAGTGGTTAATTAAGGCAAATCCAGGGCCTATTCAGGAGCACAGTCTAGATAAGGCCTAGCTGGGGCTTGAACCCAGTTAAGCCATGGTCCTGGCATAGTTAGGTCTGACCAGGGCACAGCCAGGTTCAAAGCCTAGTTAAGGCCTAGTCAGCCCAGTTAAGATATAACCAGAGCCTAAGCCTACTTACGGCTTAGTTGTCCAGTTAAAGTCTAGATAACTCAGTTAAGGCCCTGCTAGGGCCTAAACATAGTTAAGGTCTAGTCAGAGTCTGGTTAAGACATAGCCAAGGCCTAAACGTAGTTAACTACTAGTCAGATTGTAGTTAGACATAGCCAGAGCATGTTTAGGACCTATCAGAGTCTTCTTAAGGTTCAGCCAGGTTCTAAGCCTAGTGTATGTTTAGTCAGAGACCATTTAGGGCCAAAATTTACTTAAGTTTTAGTCAGAAACTACTTGAGGTAGATCCAGGACCTAAGCTTATTCAAGCCTGGTCAGAGCCTGATTAAGTCATAGCCAGAGTCTTGTTAAGGTATAGCCAAAGTCTAAGCTGAAATAAAAGCTAACCAATAGGGTTAAGATCCCATCAGAGTATGACTTGGATTAGTTATGGCCTAAGCCTAGTTTATGTCTAGTCAGAGACCAGTTAGGGCCAAAATCTACTTAAGTTTTAGTCAGAAACTACTTGAGGTAGATGCATGGCCTACACTTACTAAAGCCTAGTCAGAGCCCAGTTAAGGCCTAGCCAGAGTCTTGTTAAAATATATCAGGGCCGGGCACCTGGGTGGCTCAGTCGTTAAGTGTCTGCCTTCGGCTCAGGTCATGATCCCAGGGTCCTGGGATCGAGTCCCACATCGGGCTCCCTGCTCTGCGGGAAGCCTGCTTCTCCCTCTCCCATTCCCCCTGCTTGTGTTCCTGCTCTCGCTATGTCTCTCTCTGTCAAAAAAATAAATAAAATCTTAAAAAAAAATATATATATCAGGACCTATGCCTAGTTAAGAGCTAACCAACATGGTTAAAATCTCATCAGAGTATATTAAGGACTAGCTAGATCCTAAGCCTAGTTTATGTTTAATCAGAGACCAGTTAGGGCCAAAATCTACTTAAGTTTCAGTCAGAAACTATTGAGGTAGGTCCAGGACCTAAGCTTATTAAATTCTAGTCAGAGCCTGGTTAAGGCCTGGCCAGTATTTTGTTAAGGTATGGCTAGGGCCTAGTCTAGTTAAAAGCTAACCAACATGGTTTAGATCTCATCAGGGTATGATAAGGACTAGCGATGGCCTAAGCCTAGTTTATGTCTAGTCAGAGACCAGTTAGAGCCAAACTCTATTTATAAAGTTTTAGTCAGAAACTGCTTGAGGTAGATCCAGGGCCTAAGCTTATTCAAACTTAGTCAGAACCTAGTTAAGGCCTAGCCAGAGTCTTGTTAAGGTATTCCCAGAACCTAAACCTAGTTTAAAGCTAGCCAGGCCAGTTGAGGCCTAACTAGGGCTAAAGTCTAGTTCAGGCCTAGTCAGAGCCCAGTGAAGGTCTAGTCAGAACCTAAGAGTCTAGTTAATGTATAAAGGGCCCAGGCTAGTTAAGGGATAGTTTGTCCAATTAAGACCTAGTTAGTTTACTTAAGGCCCAGCTAGGGCCAAAGCCCAGTTAAGGCTTCATCAGCCCAGTTAAGCCCTAGTCAGGGCTCAGTTGAGGCTTAGTCAGGGTTCAGTTCAGGCCTAGTCAGAGCCCGAGACTGGTTAAAGCTTAGCTAGTTCACATAAGGCCTAACCAGGGTCTAAACATAGTTTTGGCCTAGCTAGAACCCATTTAAGCCCTAGCCAGGGTCAAAACATAGTTAAGGTATAGTTGGAGTCTAATTAAGGCCTAGTTGCAGCCTACATCTAGAGAAGTTATAGTCAGAGTCTAGTTAAGGGATATCAAGGTTCTAAAGCCCAGTTAAGACTTAATCAACCCAGGGGGGCCTGGGTGGCTCAGTCGTTAAGCGTCTGCCTTCGGCTCAGGTTATGATCCCAGGGTCCTGGGATCGAGCCCAGCAACGAGCCCCACATTGGTCTATTTAAGGCCTATTTAGCCCAGGGGCTAAACTTAGTTATGTCCTAGTCAGAGTGTAGTTAAGTCCTAGCCAGAGCCTAAGCCCAGTTAATGCCTAGTTAGTCTAGTTAAGGTGAAGCCAGGGCCTTACATCTTGTTAAGGCCTCACATCTAGTTAAGGCCTATTTAGGCCCTCACTTTGTTAAGGGTTAGTCAAGATCAGGGTAACCAGCTTCATCCAGTTTGCCCAAGACCTTGCATATTTAGCACTGAAAGTTCTGGGTCCTGGAAAATCCCCTGGCCCCTGGCAAACCAGACTGATTGGGCACTCCAGTCAAGGCCTTTTTTTTTTTAAATTTAATTTTATTATGTTATGTTAATCACCATACCTTACATCATTAGTTTTTGATGTAGTGTTCCATGATTCATTGTTTGCGTGTAACACCCAGTGCTCCATTCAATAGGTGCCCTCTTTAATACCCATCACCAGGCTCACCCATCCCCCCACCCCCCTCCCCTCTAGAACCCTCAGTTTGTTTCTCAGAGACCAATTAGGGCCTTTTAAAGAAAACTTTTCTTTGCCTTGGAGTTTACAAAGCACATTTATAGTTTATAGTTTTGGTTTATAAAAGTTTACAAAACACATTTTCAGCATTATTTCATTTGATTAGTATAGCTTCCATTTGAGATAGGTGTTACCCTCATCCCTGATGTGCAGACGAGCAAACTCAGGTTTAGAGAGAAGTGCCTCCCTCAGTGCTGTGCGGTCAGTATCAAAGGTAGAGCTTAAACCAAACTTCAAAATGTTTGAATTCAAAAGCCGTGCTGTTATTTTTTAAGCTATAGTAAAGGGGCCCCTCCCCATAATTAAAAGTTGTCGAAATTACAAAAGTAATACTTGCTCAAGGCCCTTACCATCATCCTGTTTTCAGATCAGGAAAAGTGAGTTACGGCAAGCCTAAGTGACCTGCCCAAGGTAAGAAAACTTTTAAACTTAAACTCAGGTTTCTTTGCCTCCAAATTCCTTATTTTTCCCCTTTAAAGAGAATCTCTTTCCTCCATTCTTCCTGCTTGCTCAGTGTCAGGTACTTCAGTACATGTGTGTGGCTGAGATTGTTTCAGGGTCTGCAGCTTTCAGAGATGTTTCCGTGCATACATTATCTGAAGTCCATCAGGTGTGTGGTAGACTGCACTTGCGTTGACACTTCTGTTTGCAGCCTGGGGTTTATCTAGTGACCTGATGCTTATTGTCCCAAGGGGGAGTCTGTTGAACCTGGCAGCAGAGCTGACTTGGTAGTAGAGTTAAACCTCAACCACTTGATTTGCTGTGATCAAAGGACGAATACACTGAAGACAAACCTGGTCTCCTTAGGAATTCTCAGGAGGGTGACTGGATACATCCGTGTTATAATGACATTTTGGGGGCCAGGGAAAGAAATCAGGCCTCCCTCTCTGTTACTGTGGGTTCTGCTGCCAGAAGGCACTGAGAACTTGGCTTGCCTTTTCCTGGCTGTGCCATTTCTCTTGCCTCCTGTAAGCTTACCAGGGGTGACAGGTGTCTCTGTTAAAAAGCCTGTATGTAAATATAGCTGTATCTTCCACTGTGTTATCCTGAGGACAAAATAGTTGCCACCCCTGCAGAATGTAGCAGCTTCTGGATTGGATGCCAATGGTAGCAATGTGCCAAGCATGAAGTATCCTGTTCCCCCCCACCTCTGCCAAATAAACACCAGCTTCCTCTTCAGTGGTACATTTCAAGGGACAGCCTCCACTCTGCTTGTGGAGATAGAAGGGGGAGTGTGGCAGTAATAGTGGGGGGGGGGCTTGCAGCACGGGTGGTCAGTGGCCCGGACGGGGGCACTGGGGAAGAGGCCACTAGGATGCACTTCAGGACCATGATTTCCTGCTTTTTGCCTTTAGGTTGCTTTGGAGAACTATTTGGTTCACTGTGTAATGCGAGAGGCAGACAGAGATGGTTAGGAAGAAACAAGTGATTTATTTCACTGAGCAGCTGGTAGATTCAAACGTTGCTTTCTTTCTTGGAGAGGACGCCATGTGGGAATGGCATTATTTTCTCTGACATGCACATGGCGACTCCCTACATAAGCTTTAGATGACTTCATGTGTTTGTATTTCCATGAGCTGGTGAAGCACATTCAGCTTCAAGGCATTGGGTTAGTGGCATAAGCAGGCCATATCTCTGTCCTAACAAAAGATCTGGAAGGCCTTTCCTGGAGGCCTGGGGGCTTTGCAGTACAATGTTGGAGGCTACGGAAAGGGAGCACAGAACTAGACTTCTGGTTCTACCACATTCCAGCTGTGTGATTCTGGGTAGATCGTTTTGTCTCTCTGGGTGTCAATTTTCCTAAATGTAAGATGGAGGTAATAAACTCTGTGTTGCCCTATCCACGCTATATGGTAACTGTGGAGATCAAATGAGATATAATGTGAAAACAGTAGAAAAAGTATAAAGCCTTATAAAAAATCTGAGGAATTGTTAGTTCTATTATTCATTCAACAAATAGTTATTGAGTACCCACTGTGCGTGCGTGCTTAAATGAAACAGAGATCACTGTCTTGTTGGGAGTTTACCTTCTGGAGTGGGGGGAGCCATAAAACAGTAATCATAATAAGTAAGTAAACTATACAATATATATATAGAAGGTGACAAGTTCTAAGAAAATGGAAAAGGTAGAGCAGAATAAATAAGGCATAAGGAAGACTCAGGAGTGCCAGGTGGGGAGGGGGAAGTTAAATTTTTCAAAGGGTGGCACGTGTAGCTCTCGTTGAGAAGGTGAGATGTAAGCAGAGTCTGAAGGAGGGGAGGAATTTAGTCATTCAGATATCTGAGCAAAGAACATTCCAGGCAGAAGTAATAGCCGGTGTAAAGGGCCTACAGAGGAAGTGTTCTGGTGAGTTTGAGGAATGGCAAAGTGGCCAGAGTGGCTGGAGTGGAGGGAGGGGGAGAGAAGTAGAAATGAAGTTGCAGACTATATCGTGGGGGGCCATGGAGGCCATTATAAAAGATCTGGGCTTTATTCTGAAGGATATGCAGAACCATTAGAGGAGGAGAGACATGGTCTGACTTTATTTTATTTATTTATTTATTTATTTTGAGAGAACGGGCATGGGGAGGAGCAGAGGGAGGAGAGAGAGAGAATCTTAAGCAGGCTCCACGCCCAGCGCAGAGGCCAGCTCAGGGCTCGATCTCATGACCCTGAGCCGAAGTCAAGAGTTGGATGCTTAGCCAGCCAAACCACCCAGCTGCCCCATTCTGACTTACATTGTAAAGGGCTCACTCTGGCTCTTGTGTTGAGAAGAGACTGGGGTGAGGCAAAGGCAATCCTGTGAGGAGGCTGTTGAAATAATCAGGGTGAGAGGTAGATGCTGGTGGCTCACAATGACAAGTTTTAGATTTTGAATGTATTTTGAAGGCAGAGCCAAAAGGATATTGGCTGTGGATTGTGGGGAAAAGAAAAGAGTCAAACAAAGATAAACTCAAGATTTTTTCACCTGAGTAGCGAGAAGGATAGAGTTGCCATCTACTGAGCTGGAGAAGGCTCTAGGTAGAGCAGGTTTTGGAGGGAAGACCAAGGATACAGTTTTGGATATACCGAGTTTCAGATATCACAGGTCAGCATGAAGGCAATTAGATACACAAAGAGGAAATTCTGGAGAAAGGTCTGAACTAGCTAAATAAATTTGGGAGTCATCTGTGTTATAGGTATTATTTACAGCCTGGAGGAGATCACTAAGGAAGTAATTATAGATGGAGCAGAGGAGGACCTGGGGAGTGATCAACCATGTCAAGGGTGGAAGCCACTGGGGACTTGGACAAGGGTACTTAAGTGGAGTGGCCATTATATTTCATTAAAAGTGTGTGTTTTAGAACAAATATTTAACCTGGTAATATCAGTCATGAGATAAGAGAGAGATTTTGTTCTTGTCAAGCAAAACTGCCTGGAGATTCCCCTGCCTCTAATATTAAAAAGAAAACTGAGGAATCCTGAAAGGACAACTCCACCCAGTCTTTCATTTGAGGGCTCTTGCCAGACCAAAGAGCTGAGGCCCTGATGTGCTTTTCTGAGTCCCAAGCATATAGGTAATGGGATGAGCTCTTTACCCATGTTTAAAATGCCAACCTTTGGCCCCTTTATGAACCTTGAGAGATAAGAGGAATGAAATCTTCAGAGGGAAAGGAAACAACGAATTCATGCCCAAGGGCAAAACATTTTTCTTTATAGGATATTAAGAAATGTTTTCTCTTCCTCCCTTCCTCCAGTTTATTCTGATTTTATTTATCTCAGAGGTCAGAAATGGAGAAGTCTTATTTTTTATTTCCATGGAGCATCATATGGTCTTTGGGTGATTTTAATGTTCATGTAGATTTTTGGTATCTTTCCTTTTTACTAGAATGTTCTGACTATAGGTGCACTCTGGGAACAATAGTATGTAGGGATGAGGACAACGGAATGGTTATCCTCAAGGGGACTTGTGGCCTATGACCCACCATGGCCATATGGTGTTCTTGTTGCCATCTTAACACTGTATCTTATTCTGTTGGTGATTAGGAGCTGCCCAGAGCAGTACTAGGTGGACCACAGTGTAAAGGACAGCACAGAGGGTAGAGAGCCTGAAGAATCAGATTCTCAGTCTTGCTCTGCTACTAACCAGCTGTGTAATCCCAGCAAGTTACTTATCAATGATGCATCTTCACTTCCTCAGTCGTAAAAAAGGAATAATCCTTATTGCACAGGATGTTATCAGGATTAAATAAGTTAATGTATGTGAAGGTACTTGAGGATATAATTAGCAGAAGGAGGAAATGACGAAACACAGATGAACTACCAAGGGACGTTATGGAATCATATTTTGAGATCATTAAAAACAGAAGCATTCTTCCTTTGGTGGATAAGTAGTAAGCACATTTGCAGGCAGAAAGAACTATACGGCCTCTGATCTTTTTTCCAGGTGGAAAAAGAAACGAACCAGGTCTTTCCTGGCAAACTGGCATTTGCCACAGAAACAGAGAGGAGGCCACGGCTGGTGCTTAGTCTTGCTCTTTTCAAATTTCTGAGAAGTATTCTTGAAACTCAGGACTAAAGCCAGGCTAAGATGGTAGAGAATAAAAAGCATACAAAGATCTATGTATGATGCTCCTTTTCTTACCCAAATGATTCACGTAGGAAGATCTCAAAGTCTGGGCTGGTTCAGGTGAAGTCATGCTAGACACAGGGTAATGGCCTTCATTTTCTTGCCTTAATGACTTTGCTAATTACTTTCTAAGTGAATGTTTCCAAGGAATAAGCTAGTTAATGCTTTGAAAGATGCATCACCATAAGACCAAGCAGAGGGCCTTCTCCGCGCAGCTGGCCCTATACTGGAGGAATAGCCAATGAGCAGTCTTGACGTGTAGCCAGCTTCTTCCCGCCAGAGCTAGGAGCCAGAGTGCATGCATGCTTCAAAGGCAAGAAGGAGTTAGGCTAGGAAGATCGTCTAATCCTCAAGGATTCCCTACCTGATTGGCCTCAGGTCTTCTGGAAGGATGACCTGTGAGCCAGAGTCACAAGACAGTCCTGCTCCCTCATATCTTTACCCAGTTCAAAGTCATGTTAGTTCTAACCATGAGATAAATTGTTATCTCTGGCCCGCCCTTCCAGTTTTTGTAATACCTGCAGCTCCTCCCCTCCTACCTTCACAGGGTCACTAGTCAGTACTCGGGATGTACCACTCACCAGTTCCTGGATCCCGGAATTTCTCCAGAACAATTACATTAGCTAGCATTTATTAAGAAGCTTCCTATATAGCAGGCACCATTCTATACTCGTTGTGTATATTAACTCATGTTGTTCTCACAACTCTTATTACCTTCATTTTGCAGATGAGAAACTGAGGCAGAGTAGCCTTACTACCAGAGTAAGGTAGTACTCTAGTACTCTACCTTCTACCTGGAAGGTAGTAAGTGGAAAGGTTGAGATTCAAACACAGATCTGTTTGACACAGATCCTACCCTTTCAACCACTAGCATCACGTGACTGACTCTCCCAAAGAAAATACATGAACAAACAAACAATGGCGATTTGCCTTTTTCCTTCTCAGAAAGCTGAGAGAAGATGTGAAAATAGAATCCCTTTTCCTGTTACTTCCAAGTTTTGTTCTTATTTCCCTTATTTTAGACCATGTCCTCTGCACTGGTAATATTTAAAAGCCAAGAACCTTTCTAGAAGTAGTACAGCTCTTTTTAGGCTCTCTGGGGTAGGGGGGGTGGTGGCTGTGGGCTTCTCATAATAGCCAAGATTCAGGGACAAGCCTGTGCAGGGTCCCACCAAGCCAAGATGGGGGGGCTGTTCTCCCGTTTGAATAGTTTTGAGGAAACTCTTTGTCTGTCTAGGAAAATAACTAAGAGATACATTTTCAAAAGTGGTTGTTTTTCTCCAGTGACTAAGTTGTTTTTCGGAACGGTAAGCAAGAATTTGTGATTCTCTCTGCAGCAGTGAGCAAATTTGGAGGAGGAGGAAAGAAATTCAGTAGAATTCAGTTTAAATTGACCATAAGGACATTTCCTACTCCCTCTCTTTCCAGTTTCTGTTTTGAATTTTTCATATATTTTCAAGAAGGGACCATGTTTAGCTCTTCAGCTGTACAATTCTTTCCTTTCTCTCTTGATAAATTAAAGATGGTTCATGGGGATTTTAAATGTCAGATCCTATAACAGGCAAATGCCTTATTGCACACAGCTTTTTTTTTTTAAAGGCAAAGTTTTGTCGCTTAAAAAAAAGAGTTTAAAGGGTAAACACTTGTTTTGTTCATTGTAGCCCCTCAGAGAGCACCAGCTATGTCAAAATTATAAAATTTTTCAGGGCGCCTGGGTGGCTCAGTCACTGAAGCTTCTGACCCTTGATTTTGGCTCCGGTTGTGGTCTCAGGGTCGTGAGACTGAGCCCCATGTCAAGCTATGCACTGAACATGGAGCCTTCTTAGTCCCTCTCCCTCTGCTCCTCCCCAAGCTCCTGCTCTCTCTTTCTTTCTCTCTCTCTCTCTCTCTCTCTCTCAAACAAACAAACAAATAAGTAGAGTCGTTTTAAAAAATTATAAGATTTGTCCTTTGGGGGCAAGGACTTCTTGATGTTTTCCTCAGGGGTGAGGACAGCAAAGAGAAGTAATGTCTGGGGGGTGTTTTTTTTTTTTTTTTTTTTTTTTTAATCTGTATTGAATGCATGTATCCGAATGGTACTGCAGCACCTTCTCCTCAGAGAAGGGAGCATTATGAAAAAATTTACTGTTTGTAGATAGGAACCTGGCACCTACACTCACCAAAGGCGCATTTTAATCTCTCTCACATAACTGCCTCTGTTCCCCTTGGATATGAACTAATTTACCTTGCCTGATGCAGAGAAGCTTATCTACTATAAACATAGACCCAGAGGATTTGGATTCCTTTGCTCCTTTCCATCCTACTGTTAGACACTTACTGCCAGTTTGCTAGTTATGAGCATCACAAAATAGCAGGATAGGACTATCAGCTAAAAGAAAAACAATGGCTCTTGATTAGTTGTGCTGACAAAAATGTCATAAGAGTGAAATTAATAAAAACCTATGGGGTTAAAGACCCTAGTTATCGGATGGCTAGCTTGCTCTCTGTTCCAGCTGTCTTTCTGAGCTACTTGTAAGATGTGGGTCATCTCATCTTGTGTCAGTTTATAACTCCATCTAGCTGTAAGGCTCTCTTGCTTTACTTAGTTAGCACTGACCTGAGGTAGAGAGCCACATGGGCCAAAGGGACCCTGCTCCGTACCTTCAGATTTCATTCCATTGTCATTGGCTGTGATGACTGGCTTGCTAAACACTGCCAAAATTCTCATCACTGTCTTGCTGTCCTTACTGGTTTTACAGGAGAGAGACCCAAAATTAAAACAATTTTTTTGAGATATACATACAGTGAAGCACACAAATTTTAAGGGTAGAACTGAATGTTTTTTTAAAAACATATGAAATCATATTATGACATAGAACCTTTCTAGCATCCCAGAAAGCTTTTTCATATCCCTTGCCAGTCAATAATCCTCCACCCAAAGGTAACCACTTCATTCACTTCCATTCCATAGACTTGTTTACTTATTTTAAAATTTCATGTAAATGGAATTATACAATATGCATATTTATGCATCTGGTTTCTTTCATCATTCTTGTACATGTTTTTTGGGGGGACATTTGTACATTTTTCTTTTGGATACTGAAGAGTAGAATTGCAGGGTCATGAGATAGAGGTATGTTTGGTTTTAGTAGATACTGTCAAACAGTTTCCTTTTTTTAAAGATATTTATTTATTTATTTATTTATTTATTTATTTATTTATTTATTTATCAGGGAGCTTAGCGAGAGAGAGAGAGAGAATGCACAAGCAGGGGGAGTGGCAGGCAGAGAGAGACACAGGCTCCCCGCTGAGCAGGGAGCCCGATGCGGGGCTCGATCCCAGGACCCTGGAATCATGACCTGAGCTGAAGGCAGACACTTAACAGACTGAGCCACCCAGGCATCCCTGTCAAATAGTTTCCTAAAAGTACTTATTACCACTTAACACTTTCACCAACAATGTATGAGAGTTCCAGTTGCTCCATGTTCTTCTCAATGCTTGGTACTGTCAGTTTTTTCCATTTTAGCTATTCTTTGGTGGGGTTTTGTGTGTCTTATTGTAGTTTTAATTTGCATTTTTCTGATGTGCAGTAATGAAAGCCTACTCATATGCTTGTAGGCCATTTGGATGTTCTCATCTGTGAAGTGCCATTTAGTTCTTTGTTTTTTTTTAAAAAATTGGACTTTTTTTTTTTTTAAATTGGATTCTCTCTTGTTGATTTGAAAGACTATAAAAAATATATGTATATATTGGATACAAGTCCTTCGTTAGATATACACATACATACTGTGAATATTTTCTTCCAGTCTGTGGTTGGCCTTTTCACCCTCTTAAGGGGTCTTTTAATAAATGGAAGTTATTTATTTTTATGAAGTCCAGTTTATCAGTCTTCTTTCATAGTTAATATTTTTTGTTTTCAAAAAATTTTTCTTATTTTCAAATAAGAAATCTTTGCCTACCAAGGTCAAGAAGATATTTGCCTATGGTTTGATCTTGAAGATTTATTGTTTTATCATTCATGTTAGGTCTATGATCCATTTACAATTATTATTATTATTATTATTATTATTATTAATTTTGGTATGTGGTGTGTAATGGATTGGAAATTAGAGAAGCCTGAAATTCAGGATTAGTTTTCTTTACTAGCCTCAAATATTATGCAGATTTCTCCTTTTCCACAGTAGAGTCCTTCTGCCTTGGGGCCAAACCTCATCTTCAACTTGGGCCCAGAATGAGCAAATGTCTCATGAAGAAAAAAGCTCTGGATGACCAGCTCACTTAGGAAAGGCTCTGTGCTCTCAGAAATTTTAGTTTATCTTGTCCTTGTTTCCACAGATCAGGGATATCTTTATGTATTGATTTTGCAGTTTATCCTTCTTTTTGTTCTTTAGTTTGTGACAGGAGCATTCACATCCCCGCTTGAAAGCGGAAGTCCGGAAGACATTCACAGGCTGGAACCTTGACTTTCTCATCCATCTCAGCTCTATCACAGGTGAGTAGTTTGAGTGTTTGGGCCAATTCAGTAGGTCAGTAGAAGGGCAGATAAAATGGACACAGCATTTCTTCCACAGATGATGAGGATCCCTGAGGGCACCAATCAGGCTGTCGCCATCCCTCCGCCTGAGGGCTCATAGTCAGCTTGGAATTCAGCCAGTTTCCAGGGATGGCAAATGAGATTAACATTCTCAGTTCTATCCCTGCTCAGAATGAGATGTCAGCTCTGGCCTGAATAAGGCAAATTTTGCTCCTATGTAGCCCCCTGAATTGGTGCCCTCCGGCATAGGACTTCAGGAGTCAGACTTGGGCTGACTTTTGGTTCTGCATCTTTACTTAACCATGTGACTGTGGGCAAGTTTGTTAATTTCTCTGATTCTCAATTCTTTCATCTGTAACTTCATAGGGTTACTGTGAGGATGAAATGTCCTAATATAAGACAAGTGGATTTCACAGAAACATAATAGGTCTTCTACAAATGTGAGCATTTATTAGAATAATTATTCATGGGCATGTCATCTCATCTGATATATGGTTCTTGAGGCTGGGGATTATGCTTGGTTAAATTTTTGGAAGGAGTAAAATTTACATGCAATTAGATGCACAGATCTTACGAGTACTATTTAATGAGTTTTGACAAATGCATATTCATATTCTTTTGTAACCCAAAATTCTAAAATATAATCATTACTGTCACCCCAGAAAGTTCTCTTTTGCCTCTTCCCAATCAGTTCTCTAGAAGCAACCACTTTTCTGATTTTTTTCCATCATAGGTCATTTTGCATTTTCTAGAATTGCATATGAGTGGAATCTTACAGTATGTATTCTTTCATATCTGGCTTCTTTTATTAAGTATAATGTTTTTGATATCCATTCATGCTATGGTCCCTATCAGTAGTGGCTTTCTTTTTCTTGCTGATTAGTATTACACTGTATGAATATACCACATTTTGTTTATCCATTCTCCTTTTGATTGACAGCTGGGCTTTTTCCGCTGTTTTTTTTTCTTTTTTTTTTTTTTGCTATTATGCATAAAGCTGTTATAACCATTCTTCTAAAAGTCTTTTTGTGAATTTAATTTCTCTTGGTTAAACACCTCAGAGTGAAATTGCTGGGGATCAAGGTGGGTGCTTGCTTAGTTTTATAAGAAACTGCCAGACATTTTCAAAGAGGTTGTACCATTTTATATCCCACCAGCAATGTGTGAGAATTCTAGTTGCTCTACAGCTTTGTCAACATCTGGTGTTGTCAGTCTTTAATTTTTAACCAGTTAATTAGTATGTTGTGGTGTCTTATTGTGATGTTAATTTGTATTTCTTTGATGACTAATGATGTTGAATATTTTTTCATGTGCTTATTAGCTATTTATTTTTCTTCCTTTGTGAAATGTTTGTCCAAATCTTCTGCCCATTTTTAATTGGTTTATCTTTTTATTATTGAGTTGTAGGGGCACTTTTTTTATTGAGGTATCATTGACATATAACAGTATATTAGTTTCATGTATATGACAGAATGATTTGATCTTTGTATATATTGCAAAGTGATCACCACAATAAATGTCATTAATATCTGTCACCATACATAGTTACAAAACATTTTTTCTTGTTATAATTTTTGAAATTTATTCTCTTAGTAACTTTCAAATATGCAATACAATATTATTCACTATAGTCACCATGCTGTGCGTTACATCCCTGTGACTTATTTATTTTATAATGGAAAGTTTGTACCTTTTGACTCCATTCACCCACTTCACCCACTGCCCACCCCCCAGTAGGGGCTCTTTGTATATTCTGGTTACAAGTTCTTTGTCAGATATATGTTTTATGAATATTTTCTCTCAGTCTGTGGACTGCTGCTCATTTTATTTACTGTGTGTTTTGATGAATTGGTTTATCTTTGTACCCCTTGCTATGTCTATTCATGGATTCAACTTGATAATATTTTCTGAATGAAAGAGCTGAAAGTTGTCCCTTCCTCCAGCCTGTAGGTACCATAATGCAAAAATGTACTGCATGTATAATGAGAAAGGGATGGTTAGGGGAGCTTTTTTAGGTTGGAGGGTGAGAAATCTGAGAAGATATTTAAACTGAGAACAGAATGACAAGAAGCCATTTTTTTTTTCCTGGGGAAAGGGATCCCAGGCAGAGGGAACAGCTAATAAAAGGGCCCTTAAACACTGTTGGTGGAAATATAAATTGGTATACCCACTATGGAAAACAGTATGGAGCTTCCTCAAAAAATCAAAAATAGAACTACCATATGATATAGCAGTTCTACTTCTGGGTATTTATGTGAAGAAAATAAAAACACTAATTTGAAAAGACACACATACCCCATGTTCATTGCAGCATTTTGTAATAGCCAAGGTATGGAAGCAGCATATGTGTCTATCAATGGGTGAATTTCGGAAAAGACGATGTGGTTTATATACACAACAGAATATGACTCAGCCATAAAAAGAAAGAGATCTTGCCATTTGCAACAACATGGATGGATCTAGAGGGTATTATGTTAAGTGAAATAAGTTGGGCGAGAAAGACAAATACTATATGATTTCACTTATATGTGAGATCTAAAAAACAAATGAATAAGCAAAACAAAACAAAACTCATAGATACAGAGAACAGATTGGTGGTTATCAGAGCAGAAGGGGGTTGGGTTGTGGGCAAAAAGGGTGAAGGGGGTCAGCTGTATGGTGATGGATGGCAACTAGATTTATTGTGGTGATCACTTTGTAATATATGCAAATATCAAATTACTATGTTGTATACCTGAAACTAATTTAATGTTATATACCAATAAAAAAGAAATAAAAATAAAAACAAAAAGACTTAAGAAATATATTTTAAAAAATGGCCCTTAAGGTAAGTTGGGGCTAGGCACAAACTATCCAACATACCCCCTTTCAGGCAAACTAAGGTGTCAGGGGTTACTTGCTTTAAAAATTATCACAACTGGAATAAGCTGATGCTATAGTCTTACTCTTTCTTAGTACTGCAGTATTTAGCAGTTTCTCAATACTCTCCTTGTCTTCTCCAAGCCCCCAGGTCCTAGGTTCCAAGATGCTTTGAAGCTAGGAATTGTGGATTAGTTAACACAATGGTCAACAGGGTTAAGGCTAAGTCGGGATATTTTTTTCCCCTCAAAGGTGACCAAGTGATTGAAGAGATAAATCAAGGTTTGCATAAGTAAAAAGTAACTACATTTATCTTTATAAAACAGCCAGCTATGAAATGTTCCACCTCTCTGCTTTTTACATTTAGATTGTATAATGTAAGACTTTTTCAATACAATATCAACTCAATAAGTGGAATATAATTTATTTTTGAAATTTTTCCCAGTTTAGGGAGAGAGAGAAGAAAAGATGACGGGAAGGGATAGTGGAAGAAGGAGATACACAGAGAGTCAAATAGAATGAAACATATAGGTGAATAAATGGAGGTCTATTGACCAAGAAGAGGAATATCAGAGTCCTAGAGGGAGGTAGAGATGCTGAGGAAAAAAACAAAAAACAAAAAACACCTGGGTGAAGGAGAAGCCAGAAATTAAATCGGTTTAGTGTGAGTGTATTCCTCTAGTAATATTTAACACACACCTTTCTTCTGTGTTTCCCTTCTGATCCACACTCTACATTAATGCCAAATTCCTCTCACAGTTTCTTTCCATTATTTCCTTCCACCAGACTGATTTTTCTCTAGTCAAAATGCAGAGATTCTTTAAGCTAATAAAATAACTTCCAGTGCCCATTCTCCCATATTTCAGATGAGAAGTTATCTCCAACCATAATCATGCCTTCTGATCATAATTGTTGTGACCCTTCTCGGGGCATGCTTCACATCTACTGTCAGGATTTTGGACCAAAAAAAAAAAAAAAAAAAAAAGTATGGTTCTGAAAGAACTTATGTTAAGTGGAGATAGTATATAACTGAGTGGGTCAAAGCAGGACCCATGGAGACCAGCAAGCTCCATCTGAAAATCACAGTTCATCTGGCCAGTGGTTTGCTGTACTCAGATAAAGGTCTAAGGAGTACAATTAGCCAGAAGTAGTGCCTGTGGTTTGCTGGGCCCCGCTCTGGTCAGAACTGATGGAAATAGGGCATTGATAGATTTGGCAATATCCTTAAGGAGTGAGATGGATGGCTGCTTCCTAATACTTTCCACTAGGAAAAGCTCAACTGAGGCTAGAGAAATAAAAGCAGCCCCATTTGCAGGACTGGCTGCTAGAAATTCAATGTGTATATGTACCCAAGGAAATACTTGGTCAAAGTATATAGCTAAACTGATCAGCCATGGACTGAAGATGTATGTTATAATAAATGGAACATTACAGACTGGACTACTGCAGGAAAAACAATCTGGTGAAGGGAGATAAGAAAAGAAATCAATGAAAGAAATTTAACAATTCATGTAGGACATGTACCAACTCATCAGAACAGGAAGACAGAATAATCTATTTAGTGTAAAAGAGGAGACAATCTGACCCCCAAAACTAATGTGGACTCTACAGTCCTAGGGACTCCAAGTTCAAATTCAACTCCCTTGTCAGTTCAATTTAAGGTCACAGAATGGGCCCATGAAGCCTCATGGCATTTGGGCATGAATGTCCTAGGTAAGCAGAGGGGAAAGAGTGGGGGAAAATGTATGAATCAAACAAGTGAGTAAGCGATATGAGACATGTCAAATTACTAAAAACTTGCATCTTCAACAAACTCATTTTTTTCTTTTTTAAAAAGATTTTATTTATTTGCCAGAGAGAGAGAGAGAGAGCGAGAGTGCACAAGCAGGGGGAGCAGCAGGCAGAGGGAGATGCAGGCTCCCCTTGAGCAGGGAGCCTGATGCGGGAGTTGATCCCAGGACCCTGGGATCATGACCTGAGCCTAAGGCATACACTTAACCAACTGAGCCACCCAGGCGTCCCAACAAACTCATTTTTAAGAGGAGTGGGGCATGTTAAACCAGACCAATGTGTGAAGTAGATGATACTGGGCCAATCTTTAGATTTTTAAACAAAGAATACTACCTTATAGAAGTATAAACTTCCTCAGGAAGAGGGTTTGCAGAGCACACCAGACATGCAGATGAGAATAGTATGTTCATGGCATTAGACAAAATTGAAGGAACTAGCTGCTAGATATGCAGTATTGGCAGTAATAGGAAATGACCAAGGAACTACTTTTATTTCAGAAGTTGTCCAAAATTTGGCAAAAGACACAAACTGTGGAACTTTAATTTCACAAATTCCCCAGGCTGTACGGCCAATTGGAAACCTTAATGAATGGAAGACTTAAAACACGAAAGAATTTAGCAGCACCAGATATAAATGGCAATGAGGTAAAGTGCTAATAAAGACAGAATTAATTGAAAGACTCTGAGTGAATGTAACTTCCTCAATAGAAATGTTCAAGAAAGAAAGCCATCAAAAAGGAGGATCAATAACTAGGGATACTCTTTCAACCTTATCCTATAGCCAGAACCTGTAGGACAGATAAAGGCTCAAGAATAATAATCTTTATATTTCTCTTTTCTATTATTAGATCTGCTTTGCTGTTTTCTTTTGGCGGTGGCAGTCTCTCTGGTGGTCATTATAATAGCAGTTTACTGCCAACACAAACAAGAGCGTCGTATGTAAGTTTTGTGGGAGGTTCACCAACTTTATCAAAAAGTGCTGTAGGACCACTGGCCTCATTCTGTACTTGATCATATCAACAGCCTCATTTCTCAACCAAAACAACCATAGAACCATTCCTAGCCCCATAGGATCCATTATCACCAAGAGCCCATTTGCTACAGCTTTCAGTAATATTTATCTACTGAGGAGATCATTGAGGCATGGAGCCTGTGTCAGTCCCCGTGCTGGTTGCTGGACTTGTTGATTGTGTAGCCCAGTTAATAAGAGTAGCTGAAGAGCTTTTACAGCTGATTTCACAAGAACAGGTTCCTTGTGTAGAGCAAAATGATAGAGCAGAAGAGGTAGAAATGGATGCATCTCCTCCTGAGGAAGGTTCGCTCCCAGACCTTGCTGAGCTCTCAGACTTAGAGTCAATACTTACACCAAGAGAAGATGAAGACCTAATCCTTGACATAGATCAAGCGATGTTAGACATAGAAGATTTATATGAAGATGTACTCTCCAGTATAAACAATGACCTAAGAAGTGGTTAAGATCTAATTTGCCCCCAGCAGCATGTGAGAACTGATCGTTTTTCTGTTTTAAATAGATTCTGATTTTTCTGAGTATTAACAATGTTTGTTCTCCTAGTTCTGTACATTTTCATTACTAATAGCTTATAGAACAAGTAATACTAGATTTACTTCCAGTAGAAGCTGGCCTGTTTTCTTCTTTATATTTCTTTTAAAAGCTCCGACTTTAGCCATATGGCTTTTTATCTACCTGTTCTTGTTCTCCTGTTGGGGTTCCTAATAACAGAAGCAAATAATACCAAAAAAAGAAACTCCTCACCTAACAACGGAGTGAAGGCCTCATGGACTCTATTATGTGTTGGAACCCAATGTCATTATTCTGCGAATGGAAACCAAAAGGGGAATATCCCCCAAGACGGTATTATAATGAATACATCACACTGACAGGACAGCGTTGGGGCACTTCTATTTGAAAAGATATAACTCCTCACTAGGCCTTTAGGAGAGGATGTGTCAACCAAAGAATGCTAGAGCAGACTAGGGGAAGCAATTTTGAAAAAGCACCATCTATCAGATAATAAAACTGTAGAAAGGTTTTCAGATAACTTTTGCCAGGGAGAAGCCTTTGAAAAAGCTGAGGCCAAGAGGTTCTGATGCAGGACTATTCCCTCAAATGATGACCCACACTACAACTAGTCTTCAGTATTGTTCCCCAAATGGAAAGGGCAAATTACATCAAATAACAATGAGAGGAGTAGTAGTAGTACTAACAGGTCTAAACATAGCCCCATGAAAGACTGTTCACCAATGGAGTCAAACCCTTATGGCATTGGCTCAGACGTGATGGTCCACAAATAGAAGTGGATAAAGTATATCTTCTTGGGTATAGTTAGATTTATAAAGAATAGCTGATAGGCTTATTATAGGGTACCTGCTGCCACCTTGACACAGAAATCTTAACTATTGACAAATGGGAGCAATAATGAATTTGAATAAAATATGGACTGGTATTTAGCCCTAATAATTCTACAAATACCAGAAGGCTAAAATGCAATAGTTGGATGACCCCTCTCCCCATATCAAAATAGAAAGAGACCCAATAAATGTGTGGGAAATTCACTGCTCATACTAATTCCATGCCATATAGTAATCTTGCTTCCATTTGGAACAATAGCTACCCTTCAGACAAGCCCATGGACACTATGGTCCTCCTTCCTAGAGAATGGTCTTTGCATCTTACAACATGGGCAACAACTAGGTAAAGGCAGAGTAGTAGTTAGGACAAATTGGTGCATTCAAATTGTGAAGAAATGACATGTGGAAGTTAATCCATCCTGGTGGAAACCAGACTATACCCAATTCGTATAGAGTCCTAAAGCATATTATTAGCAAATAGATTAAAAATACATTGAATACAGATAGATTCATAACTAATCAACATGACAGATGCTGCCTCTAATCCTAAGTGAGGTCTACATACAGGGATAATTAGCTGCTTTTAAAGGTAAATGTGGGGGAAATTAGAGATCTGATGTGGATAAGCAGTGGCAGGAGAAACAAAGTCAATTTCACCACTGAATTTCAGGGTGAGTGTATGTAACAAATTAAAGGAGACTGCTGTATCAAAAAAAAAAAGCTACCACAGATCCTTTTGAAAATGAGAGGCACTTAGGTAGCTACTCAAACATGTTATTATGAGAAAGTTCCACAGTAGACTGCTGTGTGGAGTAGATGAGGATCCAGGACACTTAAATGGGTGCACAAAGACACAAAGAGGAGAAATAAAAGTTCTATCATCAAGCAACTACCGTGGGTAATTACAAGCCAGACCAGACAGCAGATTGAGGGACTTCGCTGCTGTACTAATTGGACAAATCGAGCCTTACTTTCCTAGGGTAGGGGACTCTAGCTATTGCAGTATGTCCAACCAAGAAGAATCAAAGAGGAATTGGATAAAAGTTAAAAGATAGAGTCTATGCTTTAATTAAAGTTTTGGAAACAGCTGGAAAAGATATATACTCTCCACTAGGAATTTGGACTTTAGGAAATTGGCTCTAATTTTGTGTCAAAATAAAACCCAAAGCAGGAGTACTTGGGCAAGATCAGGAAACATCCAAGGAGAGACCATCAGTCTGCTACAAATTCTATTTAGTGAACAATTTCACTGTAAATGGACAGATCTGGTGCTCTTCAAATATGATTGATACCGAACGGTAGCTATTCCCCTATGTAGAACTCTGGAATATAGGCGCTATAACAGATTAGTGTGAGCTCATTAAAACTGTTAATATTAATGAGAGAACACAAGCAAGCATACTAACTAAAGCTGGCCATCAAAATACATCAAGAGAAATCTGTGGGACTACTACACACCTTGAAACAAGATAAAGCTTGAACCAGCCTATAAAGCAACTAATGCTCAACATGGTCCTTATGTGTCAAAGCTGGAAGATGCTACAACCTGGTAATATGTGAAGCTGGCTAGCCTCCTGGCAGATGAGTCATGTGGAAAGATTGTACTACAGTGGCACCTCAGGATTAGATAAAATATATTAGATGTTTGCTTTGATTGTGTGATTACATGTGTTTAAGAACTGTTAAGATGTAAACCCGCTCCAAACAATGGGTTGTTGTATTAGGCATGATTAGAGTTGATAGTGATAAGAAGTTAAGTGTAGGCAATAATAAAATACTTAGGAATAA
>NW_023270175.1:4803181-4836337 GCF_011800145.1 Mirounga leonina
AGTGTAGGCAATAATAAAATACTTAGGAATAAGAGCTAGTAAGGAAGTATTTTCAGACAAGAGAAGAAAAGCAGTAAGTTGTATAGAATAGTCATGCAGCTATTTAGGATGGAAAGCCATGGTATAGAGTTACTTCCTAAGCAGGTTTATGAACAAAGTCCTGCTTTTATCCTATGCAAATCAGCCAACCCTAAATCGTTGATACTGATAGAAATAGCTGGTTGGCGATCCACACAGGTCATGCACTTAAAAGCCCAATTAGAAGGAGATACATTACTTAACTTGGCAGTCCACCTATTGGATACCTCTGATTGGAATCCTGGATTTCTCCTCCAGGAGAATGGAGAGAATGGCTGGTCCTTTATTTAAACTAGCCCTTTTCTGGATCTTCTTGAGACTAACACCAAAGCCAATTCTTGTATGGCACGGAGGGATAGAGAGGGAGACAGGCTCGTCATTCTGAGACAAGCTTGAGGGTGTGAAAACCAAGGGAGAAAAGTTGCATTAGTCTTTATCCTTGGGTGTTTTGGCTAACTTGCATGAGATGTTGCGACTACATAATTGTATCCTTATGTGATGATTAATGCCAGACATTAAATTAGAATTGAATATCATCCTTGTTATTGATCCACACTGTTTTATTGCTATGTGCTTTAACAGATTTTAACTAATAAACTTTCATTCATAAATCAAAGAACTTGTGTTCATTTTAAATTACCTGGTGGTGAATTTGGAGGTCCCAAATGAGCATAAAAGAACCCCATGCAGCAGAAGATGGAGTACACTCAGAGACAGTATTGTACCAGGAGTTGTAAGTTCTACTTCTGGCTTTGTCAGATAATCCTGAACAAATCTCTGAAATATAGTCCTTTCTTGTTTGTAAAATGAGTTATAATAATTTTTCTGTCTACCCTCAATGGTAATAAGGAAGAAATACAGTGATAAAATTTTCAAAGACTGTGGTATGATATATCTGACAATGGGACAATATATGAAATCAGGACTCTTTAGGAATATCTGAAAAATGTCTATATGACAATACCTGAGAGTCTGTGTGACATGTAAAGATTATCCAATAGTTTTACACCTGTTTTCTAAAAGATGAGAGCTTTCTTATTTTATTCCATGTGAAAGTTGTAGTTTGGAATCAGCTTTTGTTTCATTCTTCTGAGCTCTTTTTTTTTTTTTGACCATCTAGTTAGATTCTTTGTGGGAGTCCACTCCAGTGCAAGTAGGAATAGTAATGAGGAAAAACCAACAATGAAAAAGCCTTCCAGGAAATAGTAAATTATATTCCACTTAAGGCTAAGATTTTGTTCCTGAGGGGGTTATGTAATTTTGAACACTATTAACCCACTATTACCCAATTAGATTTTTACAATGATTTTTTACATCAAAGTTGACTATTATGTTCTTTTTTTTTTTAAAGATTTTTATTTATTTATTTGAGAGAGAGTGCGAGCATGAGTGGGGAGATTGAGCAGGGCAGAGGGAGAGAGAGAAGTAGACTGCCTGCTGAGCAGGGAGCCTGACATGGGGCTTGATCCCAGGACCCTGGGATCATGACCTGAACCAAAGGCAGATGCTTAACCAACTAAGCCACTCAGGCACCCCAACTATTGTGTTCTTGTATTGATAGACTTATTTCAATAGACTAGAGGTATTGAGCCATTGTATTGGGTATATACTTATTTTATCAAGGACCCTATTCCTCCAGTCCATATTTAAAACTTGTTTTTCATCTGCCTATATAACCCTTAGCTCGCAAGCCAGTCAGCCAACCAACCAAACAACAAAAACATAAAAAAAGAAAAAATAACCTCTAGTTCCTTTAGTTATTTGGGAGTTATTTGTATTGACAGATATAACTATCCATCAGTCTTAAATGTCACATCTCTTCAGGGTAATAAAGAATCTTTGGAGGTGATCTCCATTATACCTCTGAAGGATGGAACTGCATTTTAGCAAGGTAAGGAAAACCACTGAATTCTCTACCCCTTGTCACAATTTCATTTTAAAAACCTTAGTAAAATGCTGAAAGCATCTCAAGAGGGATTTTTGAGTTTAACATAAGTATTCATGTAAAGTGGACTAGGGAGCCACAGTTATGAAACATGACCTTAGTGTTTTAGATTCCTTTAATCAAAGATGCTAGTAACAAATTCATTGTGTAAGACTGAAGAATCACAGACCTGTACCCCTGAAACAAATAATACATTATGTTAATAAAAAATAAATTAAAAAACAATAATAATTCATTTCCAAAAGCATCCACACCGTGAGCCCTCCATGATTACTGACCACCATGGCCCCAATATGTAGGGTGGGGTCATTTGTTATGTGTTCTCATAGAAGTTCTCCTTCAGATCACTTACGTTGCTTGTAATTACATATTCACTAATGTGATCATTTATGTAATGTCCACAGCTAGGTTGTAAACTTCATGAAGGCAGTGTCAATGCCTGTTTTTTGTATTCCAAACACCTAGAACAGTGCTGAATAAGCATTTTTTGAAAGAATGAGTACTTTCCCATCAACAAATCAGATGGTCAGTATTTTTCCCTACTTCTCTGTCTATAAAGAAAATATGTGGAGGCTGTATGTACCTTGGAAAATGAGCCTCACTTTTTTTGAGGCCTGTTGAACCATTCAATTGTGAGAGGACTAAATGGTAGAAAAAATGTCGACTCTCATTCTGCTGCACTGGACTCTGGATGGCTTAAGCTTTCCTGAAAGCAGAGAAAAGCTCAGCTTACCTCTTTCTGGTGGTATTTGATTGCCACCTTCAGCTTGGCCAGGTCATGGTACTTCTGAGGGTCAAGCTCTTCACTGTGGTCATCTCGATGGTTGAGGATGATTTCCAATTCCCGGGAGCTCCGAGCTTGGTCCAACAGGTCTTTGGCAAAGAGCTTGCATTGCTGGGAGAGCTCCTCATACTCGGCCTTGAACTCATTCTCCACCTTGCTGAGCTCCTTGAGCTCCCAGCCCAGACGGAAGGCAGTTAGGATGGGGTCCTCACTTGACAAGGCAATGAGCGAGGGGCTTGCTAGAGCTTTATAGATGTTCAGCCGGGAGCGGGAGTGGCGCAGGCTGTCCACCTCTGAACTGGACACACACTCCACGCAGTTGCAGCGGATCTGGTGGGGCCGTGGGATAGTGACTCGTTTTTGGACAAGCAATTTGATGATCTCGTAGTTGTTGGTGTGGGCGGCCAGCATGATGGGAGTGATGTCTGGTGTGAACTCAGAGAACTGGGTATCCATCATGAGGGTGGGGACCTAGGTACAATAAAATAAAATCATAAAGGGCATGATTAAGGCTGGGAGAGAGAGGGAGCATAGGGCCCATCCAATGTTAGTGATTTGGGAATTGGAGTCACTGTTCTCTTGTCAATTCCCCTTATTACCATAGCTATTTGTGGAATACTGGCCATATGCCAGGCACACAGCACTTTACGTGTATTTACTCATTTAATCCCCATGACCTTGTGAGGTAAATATTCTCCCCAAATGAAGAAGCTGAGGCACACAGAAGTTAAAGAACATACCCAAAGTTACATAGTTTTTAGTAACTGAGCCAAGATTCAAACCCAGGCAGTAGGAAGCTAGAGCTTGGTTCTGAAAATTATGCAACCACAATATGCCCAATTCTGTCTGAGGCATGATGGGGGTTCTAGAGAAGTAAGGGGCATTTTCCCTAACCTTCTGGAGCTTAGTTGGGTAGATCAGACCTACATAAAATTGGTAAATAGGAGTATATAGTAGCACGTGTTCAGTTCCAAATGAGTAGAGACTGCAGGAATATTTGTTTGAAAGGCTAAAGACAACCAGTAATTTTAAAGACCATACCACTAAATCAAGCCCCGGATGCTGAAGAAAAGACAATCTTAAGTGGTTCCATTGACTTTGTATGTATATAGGACATTAGGGGACCAAAGACCAAGGCCAGATAGTGTTCCTCCAACTTCTTGCAGGTCCCAGCAAGGTAGAGAGAATCTATTATTGTCAGAAAGAAGTGCTCTGTAAATGAAGACCTCTTGGCTTGGATGAAGTGTTAACAATAGCAAAAGGAACCTTTGATAACATCATTCTGTCTATGATGTAATGCTTGGTGTAACTAGCAGCTATTGGAGGAAGGTCTGGGGTTCTTTGGGCATTCAGGAGCATTTTTAGGTGAGTTTGCAGAACCTGATCAATGAATAAAAAAATCTTTTGACTTTAAAATGTGTGTTTTGGGACTCATTGTATTCTCAGTGTAATAGGGAAATGGAGGCAGCTCTATACCCAGAGAAGAGTCTCAGTGTGGTAGGATCTAGAGCTAAGGAATAAGGAGGACTGGAATAGTCAGAGGAGGCTTCATGGAGGGGTGGAGCTGAGTACTGAAAGCATGGACAGGATTCCAGGAAATTGTGAAATGATCTTAATACACTTCGAAGAAAACACTTGCAAATACTCATTTGAATTGGGGAGAACAAAACATGGATAATTGAGATTCTCATGGAATAGACAAATATGTTTTACTTAATAGTTTCTCTTTACTCTTAAAAAACGTTTTTTAGAACATTGCAGTTCCTGATGAACAGACAAAAGGATGTGTTACAGTTTTTCATCATCTTTGCCTCCTTCTCACCTTGGATGAAGGATTCGCAAACAGGAAAGAGATCAGAAAACAGGAAGTGGGAGAGGGTTGGAGGAGAAGGAGGGGGAGGAGTTTGCAAGAAATCTTTTCTTTCATGGAGTGGTTGCTTCAGCCTCTGAATGTTGAGAACTGGATGCACATTGGTCATCAATTACTTGGATGGAGCGGCGAGACGGCATTGTTAAACATTTAGAGGAAGCAGCTACAAGCTAGACAGCAGGAAGTGAGCAACTGGCTCATAAAGTAAATTGGACACAGGAAAGAATAATCTCAGAAATTAACATAAGCCTCCAGGCTAAAGAAGAAGTAGGTCTGAGTGGGCCCAGTAATATACATAAACACAACAACCAACATAAAGCCTTGAGTTGGGGGAGATGGTAAGTGAGCAATATGTCACAGTCTGCTCAGAAGAAAGGAGCTCAGATCTGGAAATCTGCCTCTTCCCAGTGGACAGAAGCGTTTCTCAATCTCTGCTATGGCCCAGAGGCAGGAGGTGGTGGGTGGAGGGAGGATAGCCTGTAGCACATGATTCCCTGGGTTAGATTGGGGGAATGCATCCTCCCTACCATGGTGCTCTTCCTGTTCTCTCTCTCCCCCCACTTCCTAGCTCTTTCTACTTTTCTTACTCTTCTTTCTCTTTCTTCTTTCTGTCCCTCTATGCCAGTGCTGACAAGCCTGTCCAAGACAGACAATGGTACATGTGACTATTGCTTAGCCCCACTTGTGTCATTGAAAGGTTGCTGTCTATGCTTAGAAAGTGAAATGTTTTCTGGAGCCATCTGATTCCATTGTCTTTAATGTGGTGCTCAACAAGGAGCCTCTGATTCTCTATTTGACTTTCTGAGTATGTGACACAAGAGAGGAAATCTTTTTAAAAGAAAACTGGTGTACAATGACCATGTCTTCCCACTCTCCAGTCAACCTTACTATTCACAGGTTGCCACACTCATCTCACTCATTGCTCTCTGGGTATATAGTCTTGTGGGATCCCCCGTGTGTGTGGGGATCTCCCCATTTCTCTGCCAGTGAAGGGCCATTGTGAGGCCTGGCTTCTTCAATAGCTCCTCCTCTTAACTTGATCCTACCCCTTACTGACCACCCAGATGTTGTGGGCACTAGGTTATATCCAAGATCTTACTTTTCTAATGCTGCCCCCTTATATTTTTCTTTAATTACTTCACATATGCATTTCTTGCTTCATCAATAAGGTTGTGAGTCTAAGAGCTGTCTTAGACTGCTTTTGTTTTCCCTCTAGCATCTAGTACAACGCTAGACACACAACAGGCACTGGGCAAAAAGAAAAAAAAAGTTTTCTATTCTCAAATTAAGAAATTGAGTCATTTACAAACCTGGCTGGCTCCCATAATCTGAGCCAATGAGAGATAATTTCCTTGGGTCTTTCCTTCTCATGTCCATCTGAGAAGGTAGTAGACATTCCAAGACTAAGGAGGGTTAGCAAATGGGCTTTATAGGGAATATCCTGAGGTCCCCCAACCTAGGACAGTCCCTGCCTGCCATTTTCGCAGTTTTGGTGTTTTAAAGTGGAGACTCTGACACAAAGACCACAGACTTATACTCCTCTTCCCTTCTCTGCTGCTTCTTTTTTCATCCTGCTGCCTTTCCCTTTCTAGGGAAGGGACCATGAGCTATCATCAGGACAGCCATGGTAAAGATAGATTCTATAATGAGGGTGAGAGATTTCTGATAATACTCAGGACTTTGTGATATGGTCTATAACAGTAGGTAACAGAAATGAAGGTTACATGCGGGTACATATGCATAATCTGGATGAGTGGATGATAGGAACTAGTGAACTGTAGAGCACATGCTCTCTCAAAGGGGGTACTTGCTGCTGCAGTCCTTGTTGTTATAAAATTGTTGTTATAAGCATGCACAAGGGCCCAATGTTGTGCTTAAGAGAAGTCAGAAATAATGGATTTTGTTGTAGAATTTCTTATTTTGTTGTCAAATAGCGTCCTCTTTTTAACTTGAAGTATAATGGGCAGACAATAACCTATTAGTTTCTGGTGTACATCGTAGGGATTTGATATTTTGAAACATGATAAAAATTACCCCCATGATAAATAGAGTTACCATCTGTCACCATTGAAAGTTATTACGATATTATGGACTGTATTCCCTATACTGTTCATTACATTCCCATGCTTTGTTTTCTAACTGAAAGTTTGTACCTCTTAATCCCTTTCAGGGTAGAATTTCTTAAAGTTTTAAATGTTGGCTAAAAAAGCTAAAGATAGTGTGCGGTCCCAACAAGATACATATATGAGGCAATTTAGGCTTGAGTGAACCAGTTTATGACCTTTGAGCTAGCATATAACTTATGAGATGAAGGAGGGGTAGGAGAGGAAGCTGAACATTTAGGCAGAGGCCAGATGATGAAAAGCCTCATATGTTATGTTAAGGAATTTAATGTTACCTGTTGGCCATGGGGAGCTACTGAAGAGTTGTTTTTTTTGTTTTCTTTTTTTTTTAGAGAGGGAGGGGGAGAGGGGGCAAATGGAGAGAGAGAGAGAGAGAGAGAATCTTAAGCAGGCTCCATGCCCAGCTAGGAGCCTGACACGGGGCTCGATCTCACAACCCTGAGATCATGACCTGAGCTGAAACCAAGAGTTGGATGCTTAACTGACTGAGACACCCAGGGGTCCCTAACTGAAGAGTTTTAATCAAGGAGAGTGGCATAGTTGAACAAGTGTTTTACAAAGATCAGTTTGGCCCAAGACTGGGGCAGTTAAATGTGCTGGTAAATGTTTAATAAGAGGCTCTCCATAAAAAAAAAAAAAATCTTGATTTGTAGTATTTGCCAATTTCTGTGGTGTATTCCCATTGTGGCCAATTTCAAGCTACCAATATGACATCATAGAACCCAGAGTTGGGAAGCAATGTGTACAACCAGCTCTCACTGCCCAGTGTAAGCCAGCTCCAGCCTATCACTGGACTGAGTTTCAGAAAGATGAGACTAGTTAAAAGATCTCATTAGGTGAAGAGATGGTGGGGTCTTAAACTAGACACTAGAGATAGGACAGAGCAGATTTAAGACATTCACTGGATGTGTCAGGTAGTACTGGAGGGAGCAGAAATCAAGGATGTTGCATGCTTGGTTGAATAGTGGTGTCATTAATTGAGATAGTTGATACAGGAGGAAGAGCAGGTTTGGCATTAAAACAAATTCAATTTTGGACATGTTGAATTTAAAGTACCTACTGGAACAATAGCAGGAAATTGTATAACTCTGGTATGAATCTTGAACGAAAGGTCAAGGCTGAAAATACAGGTGTGAGAGTCTTCAGCCTATAAGAGTAGTTGAAACCAAGGGAGTAAACAGGATCAGCCTCAGCCTGCCCCAGCTCCCCTGCAGCTCTGCCTGCTGATCTACCCCAAAGACTGGGCCCAGCCCATTTCCAGAGCAATTGAAGCTTGAGGTAGGATGTTCAAGTAGCCAGTCTCAGCCTCTTCCATTCCAAATTCCAGTCACAGGGGCCCTGCATTAGGGTGCTTTTTTTTCTGTTAGTTTCTGAATCCCAGCTTCTTCCCCACTTGTGCCCTCATTTGTCAAACAAGATTTCTCCCTGGATCTTTTTTTTTTTAATTTATTTTTTTAAAATTTTATTTATTTTAAATTTAAATTCCCTACCATTTAAATTTATTTTTTAAAATTTATTTTAATTTTTTTAAGATTATTTATTTGAGAGAGAGAGAGAATGAAAGAGAGAGAGCACAAGAGGAGGGAGGGTCAGAGGGAGAAGTAGACTCCCTGCTGAGCAGCGAGCCTGATGTGGTACTTGATCCTGGGACTCCAGGATCATGACCTGAGCTGCAGGCAGTTGGTTAACCAACTGAGCCACCCAGGGGCCCTCTCCCTGGATCTTAATCTGAGTGTCATGTAACTGGTTTAATAGTCCAGGTCTTGTATATTTTCTGGATTATCTGGGCTTTCACTGTCTTTGAGCTATTTTACAAGGCTGTAAATGTCATGCAAATATTTCTTGTTTGGTGAAATCCAATTGATCATTGCCTTAAACATCTGTTTGTAAATTTCTTTGCATCTATTTGTAAATTTTTTTTCAGCATTCCTGATGGCCTATATCAGGGGTCAGTAAATTTTCCATAAAAGGCCAGATGGTAAATAGGTTAGGCTTTGTGAGCCCTACAACTCTGCCATTGTGGCAGGAAAACAGCCATGGGCAATATGGAAATGAATGGGTGTGGCTGTGCACCATAACTTTTCATTTAGGAAAACGGGTGACAGGCAGAATTTGGCTTGTAGGCCATAGCTTACAGACCCCTGGCCTCCTGGATCCCTCAGTAATTAATAAATTAAATAAATTCTTTGACACGTGTTTACTTTAAATGTGTATAAGAATCATGGTTTACCTTTCTTTTTTTAAATTATCCTTTAACAGCCATTTTGTGTTGAGATTGAGGCCAGGTGGAAAATTCCATTTTATTCTTTTCTTATCAAGTTTTGTCTTCTCTTTGGACTCCAAAATTATACTGAATGATCCTGTGCTTCCCATTAAAAATTATGATTTTTAAAAGGAAAAGGGGGGAGGGGAAGGAAATCAACACACCAGGAAATTAGATTTCGTTCCCATTATCTACAACTGTATTTCTATAGAAACCTGCTGCATAAACTGACTTGATTGAGCTTTAAAATTTGCAATAATGTGGCTAACTTAGGGCAAGGCCGCTAAAGAAGTTACCTTGCCCGCCTCTCCCTGGGGCTTTGCATTCAGACACTAATGAGTTTGCACCTGGATCTGCCCTAGGTCTCCCCGTTGAAAAGCTAGCATTATATTCTAGGATCCTTTCGGATTAATGAGCACAGAACAGAGTCACTAGGCTCAGGAATCATCACATAAAATGCAGTACAGTGAACAGAATGAGCTAAAGTCAGCTTCTTTATATTTTCACCTAAATTCCATTGCCACAGGATACAGAGGAATAGATAATACTCCACCTCCCCCACTCTCAGGACTGGCTGGAGCTTTTACAAAGTGATTGTATTCAAGGGGCCCAAAAGCTACATTCATTTTCACCTCATCACTGGACATAATCTGCTAATTGGAATTTTTCTGAACCTTATTGTTACCAGCCTTAGGCAGGCGCCCTTGCTGGAGTTTATCACAAGCTTCTGAAATTAAACCCCCCATTTGTAATTAATGGGCAGACCCTTATCAGGAGCCACCTCATTCATACCCACAATGTCATCTGGTCATAGGCCAAACCTCTCCAACTGGCACTTCCTCATGAAGCTGGCCTGATAGCATCATGTTGGAAACAAATCTCCCATCTTGTGCCTGGATTTAGTGAAACTGTAATACTTCTTTTGCTACCTGCTGGATCCCCTCCTCTCCCACCCCTAACATGCCAGATAGAATCAATGTTCAATCTTTTCAGCAGTCCAAAGGACTGCTGGAAAAGAAATTTCATTTCTCTGGTATTACTCAAAAAATGAAGAACACCAGCATCTAATCATGTCACATTACCAGCTGCCCACTCTGCCTTACCTGTAAGGTCAGTTAGCTAGTAGGGGAGATAATGCATGAGCTACTTCGGCATCAGATGGGAAATAATCTGTTTCCCAGAGTCTGATAAAAACAGAACCATCAGAATTAAGATTTGCTAGATCATCTCTGCTGATTTCAAGGCCAAAGTCTATATAATCCAGGTTGGAAGACAAAAATGGACAAAACTTATTTGGGGACAATGTTACAGAACCCACGTGGTATTTTAAAAAAAGTCAATATTGATATGTAAAAATCAATAATGTATATAACAATGGCCGGCATTAGCCTGATTAACATAGAATAAAAATAATACTAATGGCTACTGGTTATCAAACCCTTTCCATATACCAGGTGATGTGGGACACAAAGGCAAAAGAAAAATTACATTTCCTTACTACTTATAGCCCATTGACAAGGCCTTGAAACAGGCAGAGTGACCTTCCTCTGGGAGCTCAGCTGCCTGGATGTTGACACTTTGCTAAGAGCAAAAGGCCATCTTGGCTTAACATTGTCCCAATCCCCCAGGATCCTGTGTGTCTACTTTAAACATATAGACATTCCTTTGGAAACTTCCTTTATCTCTGCTCTCCAAGATGTATTTTGGCATCCTCCTCCAAGCATATGGCCCACTGATGTACATCTGAAGGGTCTCATTACTGAGGTTTTATTAAACAGTAATAAATGACATTTTCCTAACCATAGCTAGCCCTCTCAGGGTCCTGGAAACCTTTCCAAAATACCTTGGAGGGTTGTGCTGTCCCTAACCGCCTCCCAACTTGAAAGTATGTAGTCAGTCACCCGGCACAACCTCAGTGCAGCTCTTTTTGCCCACGGGTCCTGTCCCTGTGCTTTAAGAAAACCAACTGTTTGCACTGAAGACATCTCAAGAATTCTTTCTTGACTATTTGCTCTGAATCCCAACATTCCACATCACCAGGCACCATGCTGGAGCATCTCATTTAGTCCTCACCATGGTTCTATGCTGTAGGCATAGTAATTATTCCCATTTACACCTGAGGAAACTCGGTCTTAGAGAAGGTAAGTGCCTTGTCCAAGGTCATATAGCTAGGGAATAGAGTCACCAGCACTTGAATCCAGGCAGTTTGGCTCCGAAGTCTACACTGTTAACCACTATACTACTTCACTTCCAACCACCAAAAGATCAACTATTTGGTTTCATTACATCAATAAACAAATCTATAACAATCCTAACATTGAATATTCAGATATATCATAAGTATATATTACAGGTTTTATTGGGTATTAATTGACCTCATCAACTAATGTTCTACTTTAAACCCAGATAAACATTATATAGCATTGCTCAAGGTTTGGAAGCCTATAAAACCATTCTCGATTTCTCATCAGATGGGGGCTCTTAATTTTTCAAAAAGACAAGAGCTAAGTCTATGTGAAAATACATATAGCTAACTCCATAGGTGGTAAGAGTTTATAATTTTAGGTTTCTAGGTGGAGGAAACCTAGAAAGGCATTCTTCTCAAATCTAGGTGGTGACAAAGTGTAAATGAATCATTCCATACACTTTCCTTTGCAAAATACGAATATAATGAATGATGGGGGTCACTGACTCCAAAAGTAAGGTGCACCTTTGGATAGATATTAAATGTGAAGGAGGAGGCAAAAGAAGCCAAGATAGGAAGGGAATATGCTGTGGGTGGCTTTTGGGGCGCTAGCCCTCTGTGAAGGCATTCTGTGCACAGTTAAGATATGACACTTCCCAGGACAATAGTGAAGATGATGCAGCGAGTCAAAAATAAGTAAATCAGAAGATGTAGGTTATTATGGAGATGGGAAAAATGTCAGAAGTGAAGGGTTGGTCATTGTGTGTCTAAGACCACACAGAGGAATGGAACCCCAATCTGTCAATGTGAGTGTAGTTAGCTTGGCAGATAGCCCTATGGTGGAGCTGATACAAATATCTCTTTAAGATATTGGTTCATTTTTTATGGTCACCAGGTAATTTTTAATTAGATTAAATTTAATTAGATTAATTAGATTAATCTACTTTCTTGTAGATTGCTTTACTGGGAAGAGGATGCTGCCAAACTGATTTAGAGTTTTCCATGTCATTGTTTATCACATAACCAGTGTGAGTTTGGGTAGCATGGTAATGGTTTCTGGACAGGGCTGAGAACCCAGATGCAGAAACCTTAGTGACTAAACCAAGGCAGAGGACCATGTGAGGGGAACCAGATTGACATCAACTATATCATAGGATTTGATACAAATTGCCATTGATTATTTTCCAATTTTTCCAGTGGGTCCAGATCTTTTGAAAAAAAAATTTAGGGGCACCTGGGTGGCTCAGTGGGTTAAGCATCTGCCTTTGGCTCAAGTCATGATCCTGGGGTCCTCAGATCGAGCCCCACATCGCGCTGCCAGCTCAGCGGCGAGCCTGTTTCTCCCTCTGCTGTTCCTCCTGCTTGTGCTCTCTCACTCTCTCTGTCAAATAAATAAAATCTTAAAAAAATTTTTTTTAATTTTTAATTTTTTTAGAAGCAGGGAGGGACAGAGGGAGAGAGAGAATCTTAAGCAGGCTACATGCCCAGCATAGATTCCAGCGTGGGGCTCAATCTCATGTCATGACCTGAGCTGAAATCAAGAGTCAGACACTTGACTGACTGAGCCACCCAGACGGCCCCAGTGGGTACTGATCTTGATAGAAGCACATTTGCCATCAAAACAAAATGAGAATGAACCAAAAGAAAGTCTTTCGTGGGGGGGGAGAAAAAAAGGAGCCAACAATCTCTATTTCGTTTTAGGTAGTTCATAGCCATACACTTGAAAAGTATGTTCATTGCCATACAATTGAAAATTGGTAGGTAAGACCAGGAGTGCCAGTTTAGGCCTATAAGAGCTTGGGTGATAAAAGTTAAGCTCAGTTCGTTCTCAGAGTGTGTAACAAAGTTATAAAAGGGTAATTCTCACTATTACTCTCAAAAACAGTGTGGAATAAGGCTGGATAAAGAAAAGGGCCTCATGTCGGTTTGTGGTAGGTAAGAGACCTTTTAAAAAGGTATAAAGAAAACCAGGTCAGAAATCTAGAAGCCAAATTCATGTTAAATATTATCAAAAGTATTCCCTCTGCTAATACTGATTTTCATCTCATGCTCCATACACATGCCAAATGATGTTTTGTTTTAAAGTTGCTCAGTTCATATGCAGGCATCGGACTGAAGGATTATATAATTGAAGGACAAGGCTTGAGAGAGGACATTGTGTCACATTTGTGAAGCAATTATTTTTTATTTTTATTTTTTTAAAGATTTTGTTTATTTATTAGAGAGAGAACATGCAAGAGAGCACAAGCAGGGGGAGGAGCAGAGGGAGAGGGAGAAACAGGTTCCCCGCGGAGCAGGGAGCCTGACGCGGGGCTCGATCCCAGGACCCTGGGATCATGACCCGAGCTGAAGGCAGACACTTAATGACTGAGCCACCCAGGCGCCCCTGTGAAGCAATTATTGACCCCACATTCCTGCTTCCTTTAGTTATCCACACCTGAGACAATCCAGGCAGCTGGCCCTAGCCTCCGGAGGTAGAATACCACTGCTCAACAGCTACTTTAAATGTGGGCATAGGTCCTGAGCAGGGGGGGGAGATAATTTCTCTTTACATGACTATCCTCAATCTTTTTAGCAGAGGCAACATTATAAGGTCATTAATTCTCTTCTGTCTAGTGGTAAAACATCTGCAGGGTTGAATTTTGCATATCTGGCCCTGAGGATTGCTGTTACATGGAGGCATTTGGTATATAATTAGACAAAGTGCAGTGAAGGGTAGGGGACAATTATGTAGTAGAGTTTAGAGTTTCCCCAAGCTCAGAGTTAGAAGAAAAATGGGTTTATAATCTCAATTATCCAGTTTGGTTTTCTAAAATGAACATAGAAGTTTTTCAGCTTCTTCCCTGAAGACAACATGTCAGAAAATGTACCTAAACTGCAGCATGGAGAAATTCAGAAGACCTAAAACATAAGATCTAGCCCAATGACTGTCTCAGGCTCGTGGGCCTTACACGCAAGATTTCTGTCTCTGAGGCACAGGAAGTGTTGGGGGAGAGCATGAATTCCTTCCATGCTATCAATTTCAAAGAGGCATGGCCCTAATATTTCAGGCCTCTCCAAATAGTTCCTTATGATTTCAGAAGCTGTAAACATAGCTAAATCCAACACCTTTTGAGAATGTCTTTACCCTTTTATACTGTATCACCTTTTGGGGTAATGTGGTCAGCTGTTTTATTATATACTGTGGAAATCATAATCTGTCATTCATCCTAAAGCTTTGGCAGGTTCAAAGGCTCGATTTCCTTCCCATATCCTATTAATTGGTGAACTAGATCCAGTTTTCCTTCTCTATAGCCTCCATCATCTTAGAGATTTCTTTTCTTCACAATTCAGATTGAAAAATTGGTTTTTGAAACTCTGTCCCTAATATGGAAAGGAACAATTTCCTTGCAGGTAATTTGAAAAGAGTAAACTGGGGTTAGTATGAACATTGCACTGAATTCTTCAGGAAGGTTAGAGACCTCTGTCCTTGGAGACTTTTTTTTTTTTTTTAAGTAGGCTCTACACGCAGCATGGAGCCCAATGTGGGCCTAACTCACGATCCCGGGATCAAGATCCTGAGATCAAGATCCTGAGATCAAGACCTGAGCTGATATAAAGAGTCGGATGTTCAACCGACTGAACCACCCAGTGCCCTTGTCCTTGGAGACCTTTAAGAGCAGAATAGATGCTTCCCTGTCTGAGGTTGTTTTAGAATTCATACTCCCCCAGGGCAGAATTTCTCAAAATTCAGGGCCAGATAATTCTTTGTTGTCGGGGGGACGTCCTGTGCATTATAGGATGTTTAGCAGTATCCCTGGTCTCTACCCACTAGACACCACAATTGGCTCTCTCTTCCCCCAGATTTCACAACCAAAAATATCTCTGGACATTGCCAAGTGTGTCCCCTGGGAAGCAAAATCACCCCAGTTGGGAACTGCTGCTCTAAGGCATGAGGCCTCTTTGGCAATGGGCTGACTGGAGCAGGGAGAGGCAGAACTAGCTAGCATTAATAAGGCCAGTTTTAGGCTCATCTATCCCAATCCACCTGAGGATTGCAATACACTCCCATCAGTACAGTGGCTCACTAGGCCAATAATTCTCAATGGTTGGAAGGACAGGGAGTGGGAATGCCACTCCTTTCCCCTGGAGAGTTTATTGGAATTTTATTTTCAGTAGAATATTAGGTTTAAAAAACTCTAGAAGTGTGTTGTGCATTATGATGACCACTAGCCATATTTGGCTATTTAAATTAACTAAAATTAAGTAATATTTTACTTTTATTTTTTAAGTAATATTTTAAAAATTTAGTTCCTCAGTCACAGTATCTACATTTCAACTACTCAGTAGCCATATGATGGCTACCTTATTTGACAGCATAGATAAAAAACATTTCTATCATGGTAGAAAGTTCTGTTGGATAGCACTGCTCTGAAAGGTTGATAATCACTGGATAAGAGAGACCTGCTGAAACAATCTAGAAATGCTTTAGCAATGGGTAATAGCAAACATTTACCATAGTCTTCTTTTTTTAAAGATTTACTTATTTTAATTTTAGAGAGGGAGGAGGGGCAGAGGGAGAAGGAGAGAGTCACAAGCAGACTCTGCTGAGCGCAGAGCCCAACACAGGGCTTGACCCTGAGATCAGGAACTGAGCTGAAACCAAGAGCCGGACGCTCAACCGACTGTGCTACTCAGGTGCCCCCATTTACTAAATTCTTAAAAATGTGCTAGAAACTTTGCTAAGCACTTGATATGTATTATCTCATTTCTGATGTCAGAACTGCCATTATAGATAAGAAAAGTATTTTACATATTTTTATAGATAAGAAGACTGAGGCTCAGAAAGGTAAAGTGACTTGTCTAAGGTTACACAGATCCTTCTCAAATGGAGGAGCCAGGACTTAAATCCAAGCAGTTTGGACCCAGAACTTGGGTTGTTAACAGGAGTGTGATATGGACTCAAGGTGGTAGAATGATGGGTGTCTGGCATCAGAAGCAGCCCAGACGTGCTAGTTGTGGATAAGAGAGCTTCCTTTTTTAAGAAAAGATTTTATTTATTTATTTGTGAGAGAGAGAAGAGAGAGAGAGTGAGCATGAGCAGGGGAGGGGCAGAGGGAGAGAGAGAAGCAGACTCTCCACTGAGCAGGGAGTCTGATGCAGGGCTTGATCCCAGGGTCCTGGGATCATGACCTGAACCGAAGGCAGACGCTTAACTGACTGAGCCACCCAGGTGACCCTAAGAAAGCTTTCTTAATATGTGGGCAGAACAGTGTATCTGGAGACTGTGGTTGTACACAGAGGTCTAGGAGGCAGGTGGTTGGTATTGTAATGGTCTGGAAACATGAATGGGGGTACTGGGCAGGATATAAGATAGGGACTCAGTTACTGGAATTAATCTAGGATATCTCAACCATGGCACCCTTGACATTTTGGTCCAGATGATTTTTTAATTGTTGTGGAGGGGCTGTCCTGTTCCTTGTAGGATATTTAGCAGCATTCCTGGCCTCTACCCCTTTGATACCAGTAGCAGCTCCTCCCCAAGTGTGACAGCCAAAAACATTTTGAGACATTGCCAAATATGCCCCCTGTGGCACAAAATTGCCTGCAGTTTAGAAAAGCAGAGTGTAAAAGCAGACCCTTGGTTATGTGACAATAAGGCAAGGGCTTATGTATGGCTACCAGAATACAAGACTCAGAGGGGACCAGCAGCGTGGCAGACTGGATGCTGAGCTGCTGAGCTGTTGGCCTCCAGATCTAAGAGTACCCATGAATAGGAACAGGACAAGTCCTAGAGCCTGGACTAGAAGAGTCACCCCATGGGAGTGAATTATCTTTATCTGGAGGTGGTGGTACCTAAGGGCTACAATGGCGGGGAACTAGGCAGCTCATCATGGAGCTCACCTTCCCATGGCACAATACTATTATTCTATTATCCTTAATAGCACTGAAAAGGAGTCAGGGCCCATGCATCTCATGGCACCAGCAATCAGGGCCCTTGGTTATCATCCAAATGGAAACTCCATGAGTTATGGATGTTCCACACAAACATGAGACAAACCTACAATGATTGCCATTCATGGCAGGAAACATGTCTTATGGTTGGTGTTGCTGGAGGCACCCTGGGGAATTTTGTAGTTAGGTTCTTTCTTCTTGAACTGCTGACCTGGGATTTATGAGTGGCTTCTCTCAGAAACACCCATGCAATAAGGAGTCCCTCACTCTGTAGCAGGAGTTGGCTGAGGTTGGGAAGCTTTTGAGAAAAGAAGCTTGAGCCTGGATAATGCCAAGAAGCTTAGGTCCACCTAGAACAGGAATCTTGGCAAAACTCATTTCAAGTATATATATATATATATATATATTTTTTTTTTTTTGTGGCTCCTGGGTGGCTTAGTCAGTTAAACCTCTGCCTTTGGCTCAGGTCATGGTCCTGGGATCCTTGGATCAAGCCCTGTGTCAGGCTCCTTGTTCAGCAGGGAGCCTGCTTCTCCCTCTCCCTCTGCCCCTCCTTCGCTTGTGCTTTCTCTCAAATAAATAAATAAAATCTTTAAAAGAAGAGAATTTTTTAAATTTTTAAAAATTATTTTTCTTTATTTTTTTTAAAGATTTTATTGATTTATTTGACAGAGAGAGACCCAGCAAGAGAGGGAACACAAGCAGGGGGAGTGGGGGAGGGAGAAGCAGGCTTCCAGAAGAGCAGGGAGCCCGATGCAGGGCTCGATCCCAGGACCCTGGGACCATGACCTGAGCCGAAGGCAGACGCTTAACGACTGAGCCACCCAGGTGCCCCGAGAATTTTTTTTATTTTTCAAGATTTTATTTATTTACTTGAGAGAGACAGAGTGAGGGAGAGCACGAGCAGGGGGAAGGAGCAGAGGCAGAGGGAGAAGCAGACTCCTGGCTGAGCAGGGAGCCCGATGTAGGACTTGATCCCAGGACCCCAGGATCACGACCTGAGCTGAAGGTGGATGCTTAACCAACTGAGCCACCCAAGTGCCCCAATAAAAAAAAAAAAAATTGTTTTTTTTTTAAGATTTTATTTATTTATTTGACAGAGACATAGCGAGAGAGGGACACAAGCAGGGGGGAGTGGGAGAGGGACAAGCAGGCTTCCCGCTGAGCAGAGAGCCCAATGTGGGGCTCGATCCCAGGACCCTACGATCATGACCTGAGCTGAAGGCAGACGCTTAATGACTGAGCCACCCAGGCGCCCCTAAAAAAAAAAAATTCTTAAGAATATTATCTTCTTCTTTAGCAGAAACACAGGATTCAAAATCTCTGATGGTGGGGCGCCTGGGTGGCTCAGTGGCTTAAGTGGCTACCTTCGGCTCAGGTCATGATCCCAGGGTTCTGATATGGAGCCCTGCATCAGCTTTGGGAGTTGGCATTGGGCTCCCTGCTCCCTGGGGAGTCTGCTTCTCCCTCTCCCTCTGCCCCCCCTGTTGCTCATGTGCACTCTCTCTCTCAAATAAATAAATAAAATCTTTCAAAAAAAAAAAGGCTGATGGCTATGGCAACATACATCATGAGAAACAGTTGATTTTTCAGTATACAATGACCAGAATAAAATTACAGGGTCATAATAATAAATGGGTCATATTTAAAAAAGTATGTAACTTTTGGTTGATAGGAAAAGCAGCTTAGGTCATTGTATGATTGAACTTAATGCCCATCGTGTTGACACCATCATTTGTGAGCAAGTTCTTTCCAAACACAGTCTTTGACAAGCAAAGCTCTACTAATATCCATATAATGTACTGCATTTACTCATATGTTTTCCCTCTATTGAATTTTGAGAGGAAAAACTCAAGACAAATGTCACCTCCCCACCATAATTTCTTCCTCTCTCTGACATTACTTTTAATTTTATTGCTTTGGACTGGCAGCTGCATGGTCAATAGTGCCTTCTCAAGCAGAATGTCTTTTATTCGTGTCAGAACAGACCAAGTGTTAAGGAAAGGGGCAGGAGCTTGGCTACCTCTGGTTGAAGACAGAAGAAGGGAGAACTACTCTGGGCTTCTAACCCCAGGGCTACTCTCTCTCCTGTCTCATGCCTGTCTTCCTCCTATGCACTCCCAGGCTACAGGAGCAGGTTGCTGTCTTCCCAGAGAAAGGTAAGCTAGGTGCTAATCACTGCTGAATTAGGAAGATATCAGCTGCCTTGTCCTTACTTCCCTGAAGTCAAACATGCCCCAAATCTGAAGCATGGAAAGGCAAAGACATTTCAAATGTAAGGATGACCTTTCAGTCACTTGCAAAACATTCCCCTCTCTCTGAAGGACACATGTAACCAGACACAACTTATGACTTCACTGATGTCTTTCACTCTGGGGCACCTTTTCAGAAATGCAGGCCAGGGCTAATGGAAGGAGTCTAGAAGGAACTAGGGTTCCACATTAAATTCACTACTGCTTAATTTTCTCCTTCATATTCAGTTAATAGGGGGACAAGAATCCCAAAGAGGGATGAAATGTTGCAAGAGGTAGTGATTGAGGCTCCCGGATGTCTGATTATTCCACCCCCAATTTCTCATGGGAGAGGAAACAGCACCCAGCTCGCAGAGAGCTCCATAGATACTGGGGATTGTCTGTTGTCAGAAGAGAGCTGCAAAGGCCATCAGGTATGCAAGGAGGAGGCTTAGCTCCCAGCAAACTCTTCTTCATCTGTGCTCTCATAATACCATTCATTTATACACTTGAGACTCCCTCGAGGACCCAGACATATGTTGGAAGAGTTCGGGGCAATTGACACTTGCACGGAATTGCCTTGGGATTTCTTTCCCACCCTGCCAAAGTTCTGCTCCATCAAATTATCACTGAGGTGCCTTACACTTTCTGAGGCTAGAGGTTAATACATGTCGGATTGATTGCAGTGACACAGAAATGGCCTAGATTGCTACTATGTTTCATTTAATCCTGATGATTCTATGATTAAGCAGGCCACAGCCAAAGAGATATCCACCAGAATTCCAGAAGTTTTTTATGCAACTAAGGAATCCCTGAACACTACATCAAGAACTAATGATGTACTATATGTTGGCTAACTGAACATAATAATAATAATAATATTTATTTATTTATTTTTAGAAAGAGCACGAGTGGGAAGGGCAGAGGGAGAGGGAGAGAGAATCTCTGCTGAGTGCAGAGCCAGAAGTGGGGATTAATCTCATGACCCTGAGATCACGACCTGAGCCGAAACCAGGAGTTGGATGCTTAACCAACTGTGCCACCCAGGTGCCCCTCAGAACTCTAGAAGTTTTATTCTAGAAATGTATCAATGACATCACACCCTGTAGAATTATTAGTGAACTCCCCTATGGTTTTTATATATATAGGGGCTTTGTATTCTTGCCTTTCTTTCTACTATACCAATTATGTGTCAAGCACAGTACCTTTTCAATGTGGGTTTATAAAGTAGTTTTAGAATAATTTCAAAACTTTGTTCATTTCCTCACAGCATCCCTGGGATATTATTTAGTATTATCCCTTTGCTTTTCAATGGTAAGAGGTTAAACTATAAAGAGATTGAGTAATTTGCCTAAGGCCACATAAAGAGTTGAGGGATGGAGTCAATATGAGAACTCTAAGATTTTGTTCATCATATCATGCACCACAGCTGGTATACACACTGCAAAATCGCAGGGTTGGAAGAGCTGTTGGAGATGACATAGTCCAACCTCATAATAGATGTTTAATCCCTTTTGTAATGCTCCTGCTAGTCTGCATCTGCTCAAATATGTCCTGTGGTGATATGTCATTTTGTATCTCTTCACAACTGATATTATGGTTTTGAAATTGGGTGGCTACATTTCCTTCCTCCCCATCAAACACTACTCAGCACTCATGGGCTGATCTTTCTAGTATGGAACTTTTCATTAACAATGTTTTCTTGAGTAGTGACATGTTATGCAACAGACAGTGAGGATGTACTCCTTCCTATTTCTTGACTTCATCTTCATGGTAGGGACAGGTATGGCTGTGGTTGTTTCAGTAGCCAACACGTAGTTCTTTGTCTATGCCCAGGAGCTACACATCCTCAAGGTGACTGGCCAGGAGACAGTTGCCCAGATCAAGGATCATGGAACCTCACTGGAGGGCATCACTCCAGAAGATCAAGTGGTGCTTTTGGCAGGCACACCTCTGGAGGTTGAGGCTACCCTTGGTCAGTGTAAGGTGGAGGCCCTGGCCATGTCCTCCACAGCTAGCTGACTACCTGCTTGGAGGTGAAGTCCATGGCCTGTACTGGGAAACTGAGAAGCCAGACTCCCAGAGTAACCAAAAAGGGAAAAAGGAAGAGTAAAGAGAGGAGGAGGGGATGATGATGGGCTGCATCCACAATGGATGTAATACTGTTGCTTCATCAATGTTCATCATTGGCAAGAAGTTCACCAATATTAACTCTTAAGTGCTTTGTGATACTGATTTTTGTGAATAAAGCCATTTGGTCTAGCCCCCTTGCTCAAAAAAAAAAAAAAAAAGAGAACATGCTTATCTTATAGTTAGTTCATTCCCTGTAGGTACAAGGTAGCTTCTTGCTCATCTGATCAATTTATGGATGCTGGGTTCAAGGGTCTTTTAGGAAATATTTGAGCCTGGTTCCAAGGAAAGAGCTCCGGACTGAGAGTGCCAGCTCAGTGTTCTTATCAGGCCATACTGTTCTGTCTGGTTACTGGGTTGTGTTCTCTAATCCTGAAGATCAAGGGGGATGGAATTGACACTATCAGTCAAATCATTTGGTTGAAATTATGAAATTATGAATTCAGGATTCCTCCTAGGTAGTTTGAATGAAAAAGTAGTGGGAATGACCAAAGAATGATTTCCAGGTAAAGACAGCCTAGCTCCTTTGAGTCACTTCCCCCAAAGATCTATAGCACTTTCTCTCAAGTCAGTTCTAGGATCCAGAGAACAGTTTCCATTCTGATCAAACAAGCTATTACCCAGAAAAGCTTAGCACTGACAGCAGAATATAGGAGCCCACCTTGTCCTGCTTCTGGTTTACAAATGGGATCATCCAGGGGCGCTTGCGTGGCTCAGTCGGTTAAGCGGCTGCCTTTGGCTCAGGTCATGATCCCAGGGTTCTGAGATCGAGCCCCACATTGGGCTCCCTGCTCAGCAGAGAGCCTGTTTCTCCCTTTCCCTCTGCCTGCCGCTCTGCCTACTTGTGCTCTCTATCTCTCTGTCAAATAAATAAATTTTAAAAAATCTTTAAAAAACAACAACAAAGAAAAAAACAAATGGGATCATCCAATTTAGAAATCATGTCAGTCTCTGATTAAAATGATGGAGACTCTAACACTGGAAGAAAGAAATCAAGCTCTCAATGGGGAAGGCAGAACCACCGTGTACCCCCTTAGTAGTCCAAGGGAAGGTTGTTTGGTTAGCAGAAGCTGTGAATTATGACCACATCTATATCACGAATGAATGTTTCAGATGCAATATTAGGGGCTCTCAGGTTTGGTTTTTGACACAAAAATGTTTTAATTTTAGAGAATATATTTTATTGCTCTCCTGCACTAACTGCACCAACCTGAAGTCAAAGATATTGTCACTTAGACATTTATGTGGCCTTATTTCCTTGGGTCTCCAGATCCCTGACATATAACAAGAGAGACTTGCTTCATGGAGTTGATATAAGTTTTTTGGGGCACCATGGAGATCAGAAACCTTGCCTTGGATTTTGTTCATAGCAAATATCAGCTCCTTGAAATAAGAAATATTTGATTGAAAGAAGGTCTGTATATCTTTAGAATGTCTTTCATCTTCACCAAGAGCTGAAGTAGAGAAAATTGTTTAGCCTATAAGATGAAGGATTTAGGTTAGAGGCAAGGAAGACAGACTCCAGAATGTGTGCTTTGGTATGTCACAGAATTTGCTCTGGGTGGATTTCAAGACAGAGTAACTTAATGTAGTGGAAGCAACACTCAGTTGAAAGTCAGAAGTTATGCATCTTGGCTCTGTTTTATGAGTCAGTCCGTTGAGCCTGAAGAAATCACTTCCTCTCTGTGAGTCTCACTGTTCCCATCTATAAGATGGGGAGGAGGTGGACTAGACAGTCTTTCTAGGTCTGACATTCTATTTATTTCACTCATTCAAATAACTACTTATGTGTGATGATAGGAGTGGACTTGAGGGCATTATGCAAGTGAAATAAGTCAGACATAGAAAGACAAATACTGTATAACCCCACTTATATGTGGAATCTTAAAAAACAAACAGCCAAACTCATCAACACAAGGAACATATTGGTGGTTGCTAGAGGCAGTGGGTGGGAGCTGGGGGAAATGGATGACGTTGTTCAAAAGATACAAACTACCAGATGGAAAATAAATCAGTGCTAGGGATCTAATGTAGAGCAAGATGATTATAGTTAATAATACTGGATTGTGTATTTGAAAGTTGCTAAGAGATTAGATCTTAAAAGTTTTTATCACAAGAAAAAAGTGTGTAACTGTGTGGTGATGGATGTTAACTAGACTTACTGTGGTGATCATTTTGCAATATATATAAATATCAAATCATTGTACAGCTGAAACTAATGTACTGTTTTATGTCAATTATATCTCAATAAAAACATTTATGGAGCACATGCCACATTCTAAAAGCTGTTCTAGGCACTTGGGATTTGAAAATGAACAAAATACACAAAGTCACTTCTCTAGAGAGGCTGACACAGGCAACAAACATATGTCAGGTGGTGATAAGTGCTGTGGATAATCTTGAAGCAAGGAGGTAGGGAGCAATGGGGAAGGTGTTATTTTTATATAGGTAGATCAAGGAAGGCCTGCCTAATAAGGTAGTACTGTAGTAAATATCTAAACAAAAGAAGGAAGCCAGCCATGCAGCTACTTGGATGAGGAACATTTCAGGCAAAGGCACTGAGGCTAGACCATTCTTGTAAGAGGTGACTATGGCTGGAGCAGATCGAGTGAGGGAGAGTGGTAGGAGATGAGAGCAAAGAGCAGGGGGCCAGATCATGCAGGGCCTTGAAGGCACTGGAAAGGGCTTGGGAGGGCTTTGACCAGGGTAATGTGGTCTGATTTATGTCTAAAAGGGTGACTGATTGCTGCTGGGAGAAGACTAGATTATGTGGGTATTAGTGGGCAAGCAGGGAGATTAGTCAGGAGGCCTTGATAATCATCCAGGTAAGAGGTAATGGTGCCTTGGACTATGGTGAGGTGGTAGGGGGTGGTGAGAAATGGTCAGATTCTAGGGTGGTCTGAAATGATTCAGGGTTTGTAAAGTTTCTTGTCATGGAAATCTCATGATTTCCTCTATTCTTTGTGCCCCTTCCAGATATCATGAGTCTATAATTGCAGTTCGCATAGTTCAAACACAAGAAATTTTTTGTTTATCCCTTTTGTGAATTCCCTAAATTCCTAACTCTTCTCAAATCAAAGTAGAAAAAAAATATGTTGAGTAACAGACAATGGAGGTTGTTGGTACCATCAGTCTAGAGAGGGCTTCTCCTCTACAGAACTTGTTAAGGTTGTTCTATTCCAGGGCTAAATGACATTTTATTGACTGCAGGACAAGAAGACACTAAAAGCTTCTACATTATCAAGAATCTTTCTGGCATATCAGTTAGGGTTGTCCAACCATCCTATTTTGACACAGGTATTCATCTACTCTGTCAGTGTCCCAAACACATTCTTAATCTAGATGATTATATCAGTATGTCATCAAGTAAAGTAAGAATTTGGAAACTATCCTATTTATCTGATCCATGTAGACTATTTGGAGAGTTTAGACCCGAAACAGTATAGCCTTGTCATGTCACATTTCCTCTCTCATATGTTTCCTTCCTATTGAGGAAATTCAGGAAAACATTTTCCTGTATAATTTGATACTTTCCCTTTTTTTCTGGAGTAGCAATTCTGCTGCCAATGAAACCCAGGCAAAGAATGCATTAAATGGATTTTTATCATTACTTGGGTGTTAGAACTCATTCTTCGGCTAAAGACCAACCCTTTTTCCTGTTTCTGTGTCATTTCTACTTCCCTTGCTCTTGATGTGTAGGCCTGTCTGGTCCTTTTCTGTGCCTCCAACTTGGTAAACTCTAGCCATAACAGCCATATAGTGTTTCTTTCCTTTGAAGAAAGGTACTTAAACACCAAACTGGCAACTTAAAAATAAAGGAGTGATTAAGCATGAATATTCTTTCATCCTGGCTTTCTTATACCAGAGAGACTCTAAGACATTTTAAGCATCACTTAAAACAATTGTATACTTTTATGCAAAAAAGGTAAAAAATCTAGAGTACTATTAGCTTTGCTCTTTGCTCCAGACTTGTAAAACTGAGTAAATCACTATTCTCTAATAAATTAGATTGAAAAATTTTCAAGAATGAATAAAGTGCTAATGACTTTAATATACAGAATTTAGACAAATCAGTAAGAAAAAGATGAGGACTCTAGTAGGAAAATGTGTTAAAAAATGAATTCTGTTGATTCACAGAAGAATATAACACAATATGAAAGGGTATGAAATTAAAAATTCAAATGTAAAACAATAATGAGCTACCATATTTAACTGTCATATTGACAAAGATTTCCCAAAATCATTGACTTTTTTGCTATCTATGATTCCAAGGATGTGAGAAACAGGCATGCTCACACACTGTTGGTAGGAGAGCAATTTGGTAATAGCTATTGCCATTAAATAATGCACATACCCTGTGATTCCATAATCTCATTACTAAGAATTTACCTTATAGATATAATCACACAAGTGTTCAAAGACACACACACACACACGGATATTCATCACAGCATTGTTTAGAAAAGCAAAATCAAGCAACCTAAATATTCTTGAAACAATTTAAATGTTCATTAATAGAGGACTGGTTAAATAAATATGGTACATTTGTATGATATAATATTGTCATTAAAAAGAATATGGTAAAGATAAATATCTTCTTAGGGAAAGATGTTCACAATGTATTATAAAGGAAAAAGAAACAAGTTGCAGAACTTTGTGAAAAGAAGTCTGTGTGTGTGTTTGTGTGTATATGTTTCTGTTTGAATATGCACAGAAAATACCTAGGAGGACACACCTATATTGTTCATAATGATGATTTCTAGGGAGTGGGTTTTGAGAGTAATAACATGTATTGTTTTTAAAACAAAAACTCCGGGGGCCTGGGTGGTTCAGTTGTTAAGCGTCTGCCTTCGGCTCAGGTCATGATCCCAGGGTCCTGGGATCGAGCCTCACATTGGGCTCCCTGCTAAGTAGGGAGCCTGCTTCTCCCTCTCCCACTCCCCCTGCTTGTGTTCCCTCTCTCACTGTGTCTGTCAAATAAATAAATAAATAAAATCTTAAAAAAAACCCAACAACTCCAAAATAAACATGGCTGTGGAGAAGGATGGTGGCAATCTGGGTCCCTGATACTTGAATAACCTGAGTTTGAGAGTTAAGAAATAATGGAGGGGGGAAAGGGAGAAAATTGCTTGAGTAAATATGACACATCTTCATTTTGGTTGGGTAGACAAAGCCCAAACTGCTCTAAATTCTGGCTGTCTCAGTAGGGATTGAAACCTTCCCTGTGTAGGCCCATCGGAAGGTGGGGAGATCTACCTGCTATTTGACAACAAGGGGATGGATTGGAGGATCTCTAGAGGTCATTTTTAGCTCAAAAGTTCTATCCACAATTCTCATATGAATAATGGAGCTGATGGTGGCCACAAACATCAGGTCACTCCAGGTTGTCCTTGAAGAGCAGAGGGAGATTTACAAATTCTACTCTCCAGCTTCAGAAGTGTTCGCTATGGGTCATCATCCCCCTTTTCTGGAGGAGTAGGTAAAGGCGGTAGATTTGCTATTGGGACCGTGTTCCTCTCCCTTCTCTTATTTGTATTTCTTTCTTTGGAAAGTTCTTTCAGTGCCTTTTTCTTATCTGGCTCACAGCCTTTTTTTTTTTTTAACTAAAGGACCAGCAATAACAATCCACTGATAGCATGGTGAAACAGGAAACTCCCTCATTCAAGATCCTAGTAATCATATGCTGATTACCTTCCCTCTGTGGAAGACTTCAGAGGGCTGACATACTTTTTAGAATAGAGAACAGCTACCAGATTAAGTGTAAGTTTACCAGCAGGTCCCTGAATCCAGGATGCCCCTCACTAAGGTAGCTGTCCTGACTCTGGAGAGTTTCTCCTGATAGAATAAACCACTTCCCTTATATTGTCTTGTCCGTTGGACTCAGTATCCCGCTAAGCTTAGGGCTGGATTTATCAGTGACAATTCAACATGAATTGCCAGCCCTCTTTCCTCAAACTATCAACCCTGCACCTGTATTTTGAACTTTATTCTATAGGAAATAAGAAGCAACCCTGATCATGTGAGTGACATACCGGATACCTATGCCCCCACAAATACAGTACTTTCTTATTTCTAACAGCACTTATATTTTGAATAATTGTTTATGTTTGCCTCCTCACCTCAGTTATTTAAAGGACTTGGTAACCAACTCGGTGTAGGCGGCTGAAGGAGAGGGTGAAGATGAAGACCACTGCAAGGTTTCAAATCTAGAACACTGGAAGGATAATGGGAGGGATGAGGATGCCATCACCTGGGAGAGGATGCACTGGATGAGGAGGAGGACATGGAGGGCAAAGTGAGGCTAGCACAGGCATGAACACAGACTCTGCAGCCAGACTGCCTAGGTTTAAATCCCAGTTAGTCTACCTACCAGCTGTATAATCTTGGGAAATTTATTTAACCTCTTTGTGCCTTAATGCCTCCATTTGTAAGAATGAGTATTATCCCACATCATAGGATGGTTGTGAGTATCAAACAAGTTAATGTATATTATGTACTTAGAATGGTGCCTGGTACGTAGTAAGTGCAAATTAGTGTTTACTATTTTTATTATTAGACATAGTGAATTGTAAGGGTCTGGGGGTACATCTGGGTGGGTATATCTAGCTGAAATTTGGAAAAGAAATTATAGATCTCATGCTAGATACTGAGCTACAAAGGAAGAAGAGATAGAGCTCTGGGTAGCACTGGTAATGAAGGGGAAAAAAATATAAGGACTCTGAATAAAAGACTAAAAGGCAGTGGTCAGAGAGGGAGGAGGCACCAGGTAGGCATGATATCATGGAAGCCAAGAGAGTTGCCAAACAATGAGATTAAAGTGGGACACCAACATTGGAACTGTGTGTATGGGGAGGGGTTGGAAGAGAGGAGGGAGAGAATGTCATTTGGGGAAGTAGTAGATCAAAGGGGAAAGAGTCAAAGATCAATATGGCCAGCTCCTCACAAATACCTGCTGAGGGGTAGTGCTGTTCAACCAGTCCCCTGAGTTATCAATGGGTCCAGCCTCTTTCAACCCACTTCAGTCTTCTCTGCCCCAACTTCCAGTCAGAGGACCAGTAACAACCAGCTGGGTTGATGGTGACTGTTCACCAAGGTTTCAACTAAGGAGTGGCTCAACCAGTGACCATAGACTAATTCCCCTTTACTTCAACTGGGATCAGAGAAGACAAGAGGGAGGGCAGATAGATGAGCACAGGAACCCAACAGTTGCCATTTATATAAGACTCAGGATGTACCTGGCCCAGTGCCCTGACTCTGGGTGAGGTATCTGGGGCCTTCCATCGTGAGGCTAAACTTGTGAGGGTAAGGGAGTCCCACGCTTTGCTTTTATCACTAACCCTTCATCCAGCAGCCACTGTGAATAGGCCACCATCATTCCCACTCCCTTCAACATTGCTCATTCACTTCCCTCTGACCAGCGTGCCATCCTCTTCTTTCTTCCTTTCCAGCTCAAAGCCTATTTTTTAAAAGGTTCTCCCCTTGAAACCTTTGTGTCTGTTTGTGTCTGGAGTGTCTTCCTGTATTGTCCACATCACACATTTTGGATGATGTAGCATACATTTGCTTGCACTGTTCTATTTCTGACCCATGGTTTTTGTTGGCATATGGAAAGGAACAGGGTTGTGTTTGGTGCACTAGGATAGGAAAGCTGGGAAGGGAGATGGAAGGAGAGCTCTGGATTTTGCACCAATATTTCATGCTTGAACTGAATTTTCAACAAGAGCTATAAGCTGGAACAACCAATGGCAATGAGGAGCCTAGGATGAAAAGGAGACAGAAAATGGCTGCCTTTTAGACAATCAAACATGTGAGGTGAAGGAGGAGGGGATGATATTACAGGCAGATGAGATATATCTGCCCTGGGACAGAGGCGGATAGGAAACTTCCTAGCTGGACATGTGTATGTCAGTTAGGGCTATACACAACCATGAGCAGGAAGCTCTAGAAAGGAAGCCCTGAGTTGGTGGTAGCCCTGAAGGGAGAGAGAGCTCACATGTGTTTTTATTTAGTGATTGGCTTTTTATATTACTTCATGGTTTCTTCTTTGTGAGGTATTAGGCAGCCAGCTCCCTTGGTTTTCTTGAAACCAAGTTTAAGTAATTGTGTTTTTTTTTTTTTTTTTCCTTTCTGAGAGGTGAATATCACTGTCTTAAATCTTATGTGTCTCTTGGAACACAGAAGGCCATGCTCACTAAGAGGGGTGGGGACTGGAGGGACAGCATGTGCATGTTTGTTCTCCACACAATACTATACATTTCTTGAGGGCACTCACTGTATCTTTCAATTGTGAGGCATATAATTAGCAGTCAAAAATACTTAGACAACTGAATAGAACTGAAGAGAATTAATCATTTGCTGAAACTCTGTCATCTGAGTTGTTCTGGAGAGACACTACTTGGAGCTGCTTTGCTTATTTTCAGCTTCATTGTAATTGTTACCACTTCTGGTGGTCCCTCCGAGGCAGAGTGGAGTAGTAGAACAAGTAGCTTGGGAGACTGGAAGCATTTGTGCCAGTTCAGACTCAGCTGAGTGACCTTGGACCTGTTACTTCAGGCCAAATAATCTCTAAACTCCTACAATTGTGTTCTGGGAGTACAGTAGGCCTTGTCCACTGAAAGCACAGATACCCGAGAGGAAGTAACTCAGTGTATCAGTTTGGCTGCTATGATGTGACGCAGTTATTCTGACCTCCTCCCAAGAAGTGGCTGATTTATTATCTTGAGTTGATTGGCACAACCCATTTTTTTGGTCTAGAACTTTGATTTTAGAATGAAAATCAGAGAATTAAAGCTGTTCCTCAGATTATGACAAAGACTAAATACCTTCTGTTAGATTGGGCAATTTAGGTAACAAAGAGTTCATAATATTAATACTATTTTGTATTAATGTTAAGGATATAGGTATCATATATTAAATGCTAGGTACCACAAATTATGCCACATCTTCAAAAATAATTCTCATTTAAATCTTGCAACAATCTGTGGCATAGGCAGTATCATTATCCCCATTATACAGATAAGGAAACTGATGCTCAATCATGGTAAACAACTTTGTCAAGGTCACTCAGTCTGAACTCTTAGCTACTATGTGCAAGTGGGTGCTTACCACATTTTTGAAAAAATGGATACATGAGATTAGCCAGAAGGTGATATCAGCATGGCTTCACACTAGTAGGAGTAGGAGTAGTACTAACTACCCCTTCCGAGTATTGGCTATGTGTCAGGCACTGTTCTAGGTAATATATGTGCATTATTCCACTTAATTCTCACTTTACCTCTATGAAGTAGACTCCATTGTTGTTCCCATTTACCCATGAAGAAACTGAGGTTTGGAGAGATTAAGTGATATGTCCAAGGAAACACATCTAATGAGTGGTTGACTGCGAAGCCTATGTTCTTTCTTCCACTTCAGGTTGTCTATGAATAGCAGGGTGACTTTTGCCATTCTCCCTTTTACTTTCTGCTCTCATATTGAGTGTTTGAGACTTAGAGGTTAGACTCTTTTGTTCTCTTCTCTGGGCTCCAGTCATCTTTGCCCAGGCCCTCAGTATTCCTCTCCACACTGTGCAATCTCTCCCTGAGACCACGAGTCAGATAGAAGGGAGTAAATGGAATGTCTTGTTGCTGATTTTCTACAATCTTAACACAAACACTTATCAGTGTTGTTGAAACTTAATCTCGCTAGCTCATCTGTGAGACCAATTTTAATTTGGAGCCATCTGCCACAGACAAATGAGTAATTATGGCAGAGCCCAGAGGGGTGGGCCTTGGGGAGAAGGTTGGCTTAGCCTCTTTCCGCCTGCCTGCATTGACGCAAGTGACCAAGAAAGAAAATTCTTTGGGTGGGCTGTTGATGGAGAGGCCAGCAGCTCTACCTCCCTGTTGCTTAAATCCTTAAAGACATCAGTGAATGAGGAGGGATGACTTCGAGATTATACAGCTTGCCTAACAGCAGAAGGGAGATCATTGTCATCAAGGCCAGGCAGAAGGAGGTAATCTGTGAACTGGGCCAGCTCGCTCACCAGCCTCTCTCTCTCTCTCTCATTGTACTAGTGGTTCCTTGTGATGAGTGCCACTAGCCAGCTGGTCTCTCCACACAATATGACAGGCTAAGTCAAATTGATGGAATGAAGCTGAGAATAACAGTCATTGACCTCTGCCATTTTTTTTTCAAAAGACTTTAACATCTCTTTATCTTCTTTCTTCCTAATGACAAGTCCCTAGATTAGGTAGGGACTGGTATCATTAGCTTCATTTTATATATGAGGAAACTAAGCCCTGTAGGGTGATTCTGTAACTGGACATGTGTAAAAGGTCTTGTACCTTGCCCAAGGACACCCTGTAGCTACAAGCTAGTTAGCACCTCAAACTCTGAATTCGAGTCTGTCATTCTGTCTTCGAGATGAGTGGTTTTCCAGCTATGCTTGCTCCTCAGGGGCCAAGGAGGTATAGGTGTGTGTGTGTGTGTGTGTGTGTGTTTGTGTGTGTGTGTGAACAAGTGGGGTTTTGGGCCCTGGTCTGCACATAAACTAGGCCAGCTCTGTGTGGTTCTGCTTGTCTGTTTTACATCTGGGCAGGATTTCATTTAATGAAAGGCTCTGTTTCTGAAAATGTTTGAAAATCACTTACCTGACTTGTATTTCTCATAGAGAGTATAGTGCGTTGAAAGGTGTCCCCTCAAAACATATTGTCAAGTCTTAACCCCCAGTACATGTGAATGTGACCTTATTTAGAAAAAGTGTCTTTGCAGATGTCACAAAATGAGGTCATCCTGCATTAGGGTGGGCCCTAAATCAATGGCTGGTGTGTTATAAAAGAAAGGAGAGGGAGATCAGGACCCAGAGACACAGGGAAAAGACACAGTGGAGAACTCTGTGTGACAATGGAGGTAGAGATTGATGCAGCTACAAGCCAAGGCATGGAACAGATTCTCTCCTAGGGCCTCCAGAAGGAACCAGCCCTGCTGGTACATTCATTTCAGACTTCTGACCTCCTGACCTATGAGAGAACGCATTTCTTTTATTTTAAGCCTCCCAGTTTGTGGGAATTTGTTATGGCAGTCCTAGGAAACAATACAGAGTGGATAATAGACCACTTACCTAGAAATGGGTGAGAGTGGGCTTATTAAAATGTTGGTCCCAGGCTCAAACCCAAAGATTCTGATTCTGTAGGGGCTCAGGCATCTGTATTTTGACAAGTTCTCCATAGGTGCAATGATTAATCTTTGAGCTGGTTTTGACAAGACACAGGTACAAGACTCTGCTCTGGATTGTAGCTGGTTTGGCTCCTCTGGTTGATGATGCTCCTCTAGTGGCTCCCAGATTCAGTGGGGCCAAAGGGAGAAGGCTTGATATACAGGAAATAGGCTGGTGTTAAACCTTCTGTAGTACAAAACTTTTGAATTCTGAGAATCATTTAAGAATGTTTACCCCAAGGAATCACAAAATCTGCCACTGAGGAAATAGGCTGTAGTGGTCAGGGAGTGGGTACTGCCAAGGGGGTCAGATTTCCGGAGCAGCAAGAAGACCTCAGAACAACACATACACAAGAAGACAAAAGACTAACACCACACACACACACACACACACACACACACACACACACACACACACAC